>NC_051390.1:15754437-15757168 GCF_015228065.2 Penaeus monodon
AATTGATCTCCTGCGCGTGAAATCGAAGTGGAGTTAGAATTCATTATCGCTGTTCCCATATTTAGATTCTTTCTTCGGGCTATAAGTGATTGCTGGATTTTATATCACGGCGCAGCAGTTCTAATCAGCTAATTGACAGGGTCATTTCGTATTTTTAAGCTTAGTCGATCATTACTAGATGTCAAAAAATGGAGCGAAATTCTTCATTACTCTGTTTTAGAAAGAAAACGTAATCATAAATAACCTTATCGGTATCTCTGAGGATCTGAAACTGCACTTTTTGCACTACTTGCAGACACCTTACACGATGCTGAAGACGCGACACGGAGCTGGAAAGTAAAGGGTCTGCGAAATTGCTAACGTGTATGCAGAAAATAAATTCTATTTAGCTGATGAACGAGGACCAGAAAATAGAACAAAAAGAAAGAAATTGATATCAAGAAAGTGGAAATCCCTCTTGTAATGGACTGGCACACAAATGCAATTCATCACACATGCTCTCTTAGGAAGCAAATTGGATGTACACTTGGTTACAAGAGCGACGGCCAGAACAACCAAGGGGGCTAGTTTGTATGCAAAGTGTTTTTTCCTCCCGGTTTATCTCAGTTTTCATCAATAAATTGATTCGTGCTAAAAGGTGGTTAACCATTCATATTATTGTCAAGGGTAATTTGCCCAACGACCTCGTGTTTATCGCCGATCATACCTGTATCAATGTCCAGCGGTAAAGTACCAATTGTAACTTTGCTGATTGTAAGTGCTGGAGGTGCTCGACCTGGGTTCAGCTTGTGGTCGACGGCGCTATCTGGATCACCTTTGGTTTTGTTTATTTTTCGTTATCGTCGTTTAACCGAGTATATCCCTGTGGCTCCACGGACATAAGCACAGTTAACTGCACTGCTAATGTGTGGTTTGTGCATGTTACTCTTGTTCTTGTTACTTCCACACGCGTCCGTGGCATAACGCTGAGGGGAGATGTGGATAACACCAGACGTTTTCTCCTGGTCTTGAGGGACAGAGAAAATTACCGCAGCTTAGTTAATATTCATGACACTCGTATTTACCAGCGCCGGCCACAGCGATAACTCTGCTTTCTTTACTCCTTCTTTTTTGCATATTTTGTTAACTCGCCGTTGTCGTTCTGCAGTTTTCTCATCAAAATTTCTCAGGATTTATCACTGCGTAATCGTCACTTTTATTTACATTCGTATTCTTGCTCAATAGATTCCAACTTTAGATGCTGTCGTTCCCTCAGGTTAATGGTTAATCGAAATATGATCATGCTTCTAAGATTACCTGCTGTTATCACATGGTTCTTATGTAACTTGTAATTGTTCCTCTTTGCTTTGACCAATAACAGCGGCTCCTCACTCGTAGGTGATAAGAATGGCTAACTCGTGAAATTTAAGCAAATAAATCAAGTAATCCGAGGAGATTCAACGCTCCGAGGAATCCCCGTAATTGACTGTTAATTATAATCCCCTGTTCGAATCAATACCAACCGACCCCACTTGCCCCCTGATAGATAGTGATTGCATCCCCCTGAGGTCCGTGGGTGGATGATAAGATAAATAACAGGTTGAAATTATACCATGAAGAGACAGAATTATACCACGCCTCTCTCCGACGCTTATCAAACGAACCTTTTTTCCCCGGCTGGTCGTGACGAACACCACGGCGCCGTCTACAAATTAAGTGCGCTCACCCGCTCCCGAAAGCCACCTAAGTGATCGTAGATATTCTGAGGTGGTCGCGAACCGGCATCTTTCCCGTCGGAGCTGTGGGTGACGCGGCGGAAAGTAGCCCCTGTAGAAGGTGATGGAGCACCTCTCACGGCCCTCGGTGTACCCTTGCATAAACAGCTGATCGGAATTTATTTATTCGAGCCCCTGGGCCATGGCGCAAACTTCCTGAATTCACGCAACGGGAGGGAAATTTTCCTTTATTCATCGAGCGTGTAGTGAAAAGGAGAATAAGATAATAGGGGTAGTAATAGTAGTAGTAGTAGTAGTAGTAGCAGTAGTAGTGGTAGCAATAATAGTAGTAGTGGTAGTGGGTGTTGCTTATTTAGTAGTATTAGTATTAGAAGTAGCTAGTACTAGTACTAGTAGAAACAGTAACGGCAGTAATGGTAATAATAAGTAATAACAATAATAATAATGGTAATAATAACCATTATCATTATTATTATTACCACTGGAATGATGATGATAATAATCATCGTTATTATAATAGTAATAATAATAATAATGATAACTGAAATAGTTATAATATCAGTAACGACGATAAGTAACGATAATATTAGTCGTAATAATAAGTAATAATAATAATAATAATAATAATAATAATAATAATAATAATAATGATAATAATAATGAACAATATTATTATCAGTTACTTTGTTTGTTATTATAATTATTATTATTACTATTGTTATGATTATTATTATTTGATCATGTTCTTATTATCATTATTTTATATTTATCATTATCATTAATCGCCATCATTCGTATTATTGTTATAGTTGCTGCTGGTTTTATTGTAATTCAAATTATATCTGCACTAAAAGTGTCTAGTACCGCAATAACAATAACATTCTCTGCATTCCAGTTTTTGTTAATTTTATAATCCATTATATATTACTATTATATATATATATATTATAATATATATTAATATATAATATATAATGTATATATGTATAATATATATTATATATATTATATTTAAT
>NC_051390.1:15757268-15774768 GCF_015228065.2 Penaeus monodon
AAATTTTATAGGGGAAAAAAGAGTCGATAGGATGCTTTAAACTGGGCTTTCGCGAAGGATATTTTACTGTCTTCTTACTTTTAAACGGGGAATGAATGCCTCTGTAAAGTTGCGTAAAAGACGATATTAAATTCCCAATGAACGTGATCAGTTAATTCGATTCTTTCTTATTTTTTACTGCAAGTTGCAATATTAAAATGCGTGCATAAACACGAGTGTACAGCAGTAGAAGACTGTAATGTAATGATGCAGGTAGACGTGTTAGCGGAGGCCTGAGAGCGCAGACGCGTGTGCCGGGGTCCTGCCACACGTCGCCTGCGAGCTTGTGGTGACCCCATGGCCCTTGCGGTAGCCGGGGGCAAAACCATGGTAGGGGAAGCGAGAGGAGGGAGGGGGATGGCCGGCGTGCCCCTGTGCCCACCCGGCGGTCGCTGCGAGGGACGCCGCGGGCATCGTCTGTGGCATCTGTAGCGGGACCAGAGTCGTGAGCCGCGGGCCAGAGGTCACAGCATCCCGCAGGCCACCCCACCACCGGCGGCCACATGACCCCAGCGCGACACGCTACAACAACAACCTGCGGCGGCGCTCATCAAGCAGAGAACACACTCATGCAAATGTATTAAAACACGCTAGAAGCATTTACCGCTGGCCAAGACATTGACGTGTTTGGCATACTAAGTTCCGTAAATTATCAAGAGTGCTAACTCTTCTGCAAATATCCAGGATGAATCTGAATGCACGCACACACACACACACACACACACACACACACACACACACACACACACACACACACACACACACACACACACATATATATATATATATATATATATATATATATATATATATATATATATATATATATATATACATACATACATGTATCTTTCATATATAGATAGATTGATATACATATTCATGTACCTATGTATATACATGTGGTATATATATATGTATGTTATATTTTAATATATATATATATATATATATATATATATATATATATATATATTTATATATATATATATATATGATATTATACATATATCTATATTATATATATATTATAATATATATATATATATATATACATTTATATATATATAATCTATTTATATATTATCATAGTACTATTTATATGTAATATATATATAATACATTATATATATAACATGTATATACATAGTAATGTTATGTATATCTACTATATAAGATACATGATGTAGTATATATATATATATATATATATATATTATATATATATATATAATATATTTGTGTGTGTGTGTGTGTGTGTGTGTGGTGTGTGTGTGTGTGTGTGTGTGTGTGTGTGTGTTTGTGTGTGTGCATTCAGATTCATCCTGGATATTTGCAGAAGAGTTAGCACTCTTGATAATTTACGGAACTTAGTATGCCAAACACGTCAATGTCTTGGCCAGCGGTAAATGCTTCTAGCGTGTTTTAATACATTTGCATGAGTGTGTTCTCTGCTTGATGAGCGCCGCCGCAGGTTGTTGTTGTAGCGTGTCGCGCTGGGGTCATGTGGCCGCCGGTGGTGGGGTGGCCTGCGGGATGCTGTGACCTCTGGCCCGCGGCTCACGACTCTGGTCCCGCTACAGATGCCACAGACGATGCCCGCGGCGTCCCTCGCAGCGACCGCCGGGTGGGCACAGGGGCACGCCGGCCATCCCCCTCCCTCCTCTCGCTTCCCCTACCATGGTTTTGCCCCCGGCTACCGAAAGGGGCCCAAGGGGGCCCACCACAAGCCGCAGGCACGTGTGGCAGGACCCCGGCCACGCGTCCGCGCTCTCAGGCCCCGCAAACACTTCTACCTCCCAATCATTTTTTTCAGTCTTCTACTGCTGTACACTCGTGTTTAGGCACGCTTTTTTAATATTCAAATTGCGTAAAAAATAAAAAGAATCAAATTTAAACTGATCACTTTCTTTGGGGAATTTAATATCGTCTTTTCCCAAATTTTACAGAGGTTTTCTTTCCCCCTTTTTAAAAGTAAAAAAGGATAAAATACCCCTTCGCAAAGCTAGTAAAGCATCCTATCTGCCTCTTTCCTATAAAATGTCTCTCCCTGAAGTTTGCTTTTCATGACACTTGGCCAACGTATTCCCTCTCTCTCGCAGGTGTTATTGGTTAGCTTGTCACGGCAGGCGACAGTAGAAACCCACGTTTCCATTTTTCCCAAAACCCGTTGGGGGGTTCTTCCCCCAGAGTTAGCAAAAAATTAAACGGGACGGTTATCAAACCCAAACTAAAAAGTAACGCCCAAATTCGAAACCCCTTCATTCCCCGCCAGAATCCCTGTGGCTGTAGGTGCTATAAAAAAAACAATTGGGGCGGGGTTTTCACTCCCCCCGGGGCCCAATTTTGGGCCCTTGGTGAAATTCTTTCGACGCGTGTCCCCGCGGCATGCGTTCGCTGACTTTGGCTTTGCAAAACGGTGAATGTAGCTGTACAATGAACTAATAAATTTTTTTAATAAAATAGTTTAAAAAAAATTATATAAAAATTTAAAAAAATAAAATAAAAATTTTAAAAAATAAAATATCAAACTAGAAATATCTAGACACTGTTTCATACCCTTTTAAACTAAAATGTACTTGCTCCCCGCCCCCAAATCTCTAGAGTGACCAACGGCCACCGCCTTTTACCTCCACTCTCCGTTGGGCCTCCGCGCTCTCTCCATCACAGTCTTTCAATTATCGGCATTAACCGCGTTACCGTAACTCGGCGACTGGCCACCGACTGTTTTTTTTCTGTGAGAGACGTTATCAGATAAACCATGATAGATTAGATCAGCAAGCAATAATTATCAACCTATTTTTCCCCTTATCTGCCGATCTGCTCTGGTGTAATTATATATAAAAAACTTTCGGTGCTAAAATCGCCATTCGCCTCTCCAAAAGATCCTCCTGGGAGTGTAAGCGGGATCCAAGCCCCTGCATCGTATGAGATACGAAGGAAATGAAAAACAAGGGGTGTTAAATTCCCTCCACCACGTTTTCCCGCTCGCCTTTTTTTTTGGGAAATGCACTGGTCTTTGGCGTCTAGGGGCGCCCCCTCCTGCACACTACATGTTCACGCACCGCCTGTCACTAGCTCTCTCCTCGCTCAGCCTGTCTTAGAAATACTGCCTCGGCTGGAGATTTCATTTCTTTTGTTACTTTTAATTTATCGTTTGGGCCTTCATTTTTTTAAAATTTTTGTATATTAATGTCGCTAATGGTTTTCATTATTAAGCAAAATTTATTTTTTTTAAATCTAAAGATTTTTTTAAAATTTTTCATTAAATAAACAGTAAAATAAAATTTGGTTAAGGGAAATAATGTATTCCGTATAAAATAAAAAAACGACAACACCTACACAATAATAATCAGAAAGAAGAAACAAAGCGAAAGGAAAATTTATATCAATTGAAAAACGGCACTAGTGATGGAAAGGACAAAGTAAAAATAAAATCGCGAAATACTAATTAAGCCATAATGAAAAATAACAATGGAAAATTATTAACAGGAACGTTATCCTAAAAATGTGTAGTTATCCATGAAAAGGGGGAAATAAAAAACCATGGGGCCCGGTCCTGTATTCGAAGGGGAAACTTGCTCTATATCCCTTTGGGCCCCCCCCCCTGGGGGAGGTCACGCAGCCACGCCTTGCTCCTGCTGGGGCCGGTGAGAAGACGTCAAGGATTTACGTGTTGGCCTGAGATGTATGCTTGTTTAGGGTATGTGTGTGGTTTTTTGGGGGGTGTGTGGGGTTGTGTGTGTGTGGTGTGTGTGGGGTTTTGTGTGGTGTTTTGTGGTTTTGTGTGTGTGTGTAAAAATGCCAGTGGCTCTGATCCCAGTGTTTTTTGTATGCCCTGGCCCTGAGAGTAATGTTTTTTACGGCTTTGTACTTGCCCCTGGATTTGTATGCATCCCTTGGGTGGTAAATAGGAAAATTTGGGGTTTCTCTTTTTTTTAAAAGACTTTGTTTTGGGGGTTTTCCTGGTGTGTGTCTAACCCTACGTCTCTCCCATTTCACGTTGCACAGTTTTGAGTGTACAAGAGCATGGTCCCCTTTTATGTATGTATGTTTCCGTGTAAGTGTCTGGAGATTTTAACAGCTCTGATGGTGAAGTCAATGAGGAGTGTTAAATCCTGATTATTGCTTATTTTTTACCATTATTCTGTTGATTTTTATTTCTTTCTTTCACCCATAGTTTAGTAGGTGTCTGGAGTAACTTAAGATCAAGAAATATTAAATTAGCAAATCTTGGGGTATGTCAGGAAAAGAATATTATTGGCATTTTGCGTGCGATCTGGCCCTTACGCCTACCCCTGAAAATTTTTAATGGGGAAAGGTTTTTAATGCGAGAACCTGCGCTAAATACATACTCTGTTTTGACCATTTCTGGATTTAAACCACCACGAAAATGCACAAGATTTCTCCTTCTGCCAGAGGGTTGTGAGGCGGTTTTCCTCTGGCTGTCAAATGATGATAATGATCAAGTAAATGTTATTAAGGCTCAGTTTTCTTTCACACATTTTAATTTATACCATTCGGGGTGTATCTTTTGCTCCTACAATAAAGCTTTGGGATATAATTCGAGTTTGGGCCTGGAATTTTAGAAGTTTCCAAAATTTAAAGAATACATGAACTCGTGAAGTCGGCTTGTAATTTACTTTAATTGTGGGTAATGGTCAGTGTGAACAACGCCATGACTGTGGTGAGCACGTTCGGAGTCACGTACAAGTTAAATAACGTTGACTTTTGTTGCGTTGAAACGGCATAAACTGTAAACCAACTATTTTAAAATCTAAATTACTCCCAAAAGTTTTAGTTTATAAAAGGGTTTTGGAAATCTGTCAGCATTAATCACTGGATACATTATAAGAATCAAGATATATTTACAGCTTTCCTGAAATGTAACACCCATTTATTCAGATGCCCCAAAACAAAGGTAGAACAACATCCGTCAAGAAAAGTATACGGAAGTCTTAAGTGATTTTTCTATGTTTGGGCCCAATTCTAAAGCGGGGGGGAAAAGAAAAACTTTAATAAAGGGAACTAAGCGACCCCGGGCGAGATTAAAACAAAAAACCCTAGGCTTCCCTTTTTTGGGCCAAAATAAAAATTCCACAAAACCCCAAAAGGGGCCCCTTCCCTTTGGGGGACAAAAAAAAAAAAACAAGGGAAAATTTTTCTGGGTGCGCGATGATTTTTTTAATCGGGGTCTTTTTAATTTTGTGAGATATCCATTTATGTTCCTTAAAGTGTTTCACGGAGCTGCAAGATTAGAATCGGACGCGGGTGGGGGTTCCCAAATTTTTATGCATGAGAGCGCAACGAGGCAGTTTAAGGCGTGCAGCAGTTTGCCACAGTAAAACCAAGTGTTTGCATTGTTTAAGATCGTTTTCTTAATCACAGTGTACTGTTTGCTGTGTCAAGATGAGCCTTGTTCCATTTCAATAATTCATTTAAATAGCCTTTCATTTGCGATGCCAACTAAGCTAGCCGACATTTTGATAAACATTTGCTTCATTGTTATACGCCTCAGGTTTTGGCAAAGGGGAGATGCTCCCCGAAAAGCATGCCCGAGGCTCCTGCATATACGGCTCTGATTTTATTAGCTCGGAGTAATTGAGACAACAACGTCCCTATTAAAACCAAACGAACTTTCCAGTAACGAACTCCACAAAAATACACCCTTAAAGCGTGGCTTGGGCACGAGGGGCCACCCCAAAGAATTCCTCCGAATTGGGAAATTCTTTGCGTGCCCGTTTACCCGCGTGCCCGGTATCAAGAAAAGAATCTAAAACTGTGACCCAAAATTAAGGGGGAAGTTTTCCAGGGGTGGCTGAATCTGTAATCCCACAGCTGTGATATTTTTCACCTGTGCTTTTCATACGGCCAGTTATATTACCTCCGAAATCATATTCCGGCGTCCAGGGAACATTAAACCGAAACGAACATATGAAAACCTTTCATTAAACAAGGATAGAGCGTGCCTTTTGGAGGTTCAATGCGATGAGAAATGCAAGGGACCGACCTTTTGACGACCTCTATAGATGCTTGGATGGACTCTATAGACAACGGGAGCCGCTTGTCAACGACCTGGTCCTCAAAGGATCTAATTCTCTATTCAAAAAACAAAACCCTTTGGCGAACGGGTTTGGGCCCTCCTAAAAACTAAAATTGACAGGGAGATTTTTATACTTTTTTAATGGTAAAAAAAAAAAGGGGTTTTAAAATTTCACCTTTATATTACAAGATAATAAGGGGAAGTTTCTTTTTCATATTCTTTCTTTTTTATCTGGTATGTTAGTATTGTCGATCAATAGATTACGATTGTATGGCCGTCATTTGTCATAAGTCAATTCCAAAATAATTATTAAGTGTAAGGTAAAGGCATGGGCTTTGATAAATTTATAAAACTTTTTAAAAACTTATTTCATACGTTGTCTACAGCTGAACAAGTATTTATAATATATTGAATTAAATGCAAGGGAAATTTGAAAATATATGTTGATATTTGTTATCACAGTGGCCTCTATCATGTGTTTAATGTGAATTCTGTCAATGGATGATGAGGTCTTGCTGCAATAACCGTAAGACGTGGTAGGATGCGAGTTTGTTTATTTCAGTCTGTTGAATTACTTATGGTTGTATTTTGAAGCAATTGTTTGTCTCTATAGTATACAAAATATTGTAGATCTACATCAGAACTGATGGCAGATTACTGATCTAATAATGGAAAACAAATAATTACATTCATAATTGTCTGTGGGGTCTAAGTCAATTAATATCTACATAAATGAAGCTGACTCTAGTACTAAGAGAGACAGTGGGTAACCGTTTGTCAGTGTCAGAATGGTAGACAGTAGCATGTGGCCCCAAACGGGAAATTAAATGATGGGAGATCCAGTCAGGCTGAAACCATATTTAGGCAATCATGTGAGACTCGCAGTCGATCAATTCAGATTAATTCAGTGGTCATCTCTCCCTCTCTGAATAGCTGATCTGTAGATCTATCATATTTATCCAGAAAAGTTAGCCATGCTGGTCTCGCGCTGTCGTCTGGGTGCTGGAAGTAACACTTGCTTGTTTAATAACCTTAGACTGGGAGTAAAGGGTTAAGAGTCATTACGTTACGCTCCGAGCATTTAAAGTGACGACCACAGATGGAAGGACTTGGGACGAAAATAAATTTATGTTGACGTATATTTTTTAGGCATACCTTAAAGTTTCTATGGTGGAGCGAAAATTGCGTAAAATAATTCAAGGGGCCGGGTTTTTTTCCAAATTTTCCCGCGAAATGATAATAAACCACCCAACATTAAAGAGTCTTTTTGAAACGGCTACACAATTAAAAAAAAACAAATTTCACTAGAAGGGGTGGACCAACGTCCCCTTTGGGTTCGGGAGTATTAGCCAGAGAAAGCTTTTTTGTTATTTGTCAAAAAAAGCGACTATGTAGTGTGGAAATGTTTTTTGAGGAAAAAAATTTTCTAGTCTAGTCTCTTTTTTTCCAACGGTCAAAAAAACATTATTTTTGGGTTTTTTGTAAAATTTTCATTGGGTTTAAATATATTTTGGAAAAACGGGCCGACTTAGCCCAAAGAAATTAAAGAATTCAAATAAAACGGGGATTTAAAGCGGGACACCTGTGCGGAGGAGACTAGCCCTAATGCCACTTAACTGTGAGAGGACTGACCGTCGTTTGAAAAGGGTTTTTAAAAGGGGGAAACAAAAATAGAGAAGAGAAAAGGGAAATTGAAGCCCCAATCAGGAGCTTGGAATTAGATGTTAAAAACTACGTCCCTCCAAATTTTTCCATATGCACTGATTTCTGTCGGTTTCGTTGGTGATTTCAATGCCAATGAAAGTACCAATCCAACATATTTCGCTTCGTGTATGATATGGAATTACAGCCTTTAGTAATACCAGGGCATACAAGAAACAGTAATAATGAACTTTATGAAAAAGAAAAGGGGAATAAATTACTGTAAAAAACTGCCCCCCCTTCAAAAAATTTAAAAATTACCAGTTTATTGTATGGTGCATGCTAATTAAACTTGATAAGCATACTTGTGTATTTGTTCATATTTGATTACAGTGAGGAACTGTAACCACCGCCTTGAAACATAGCAGTCAATATAAGAGAAATTATAATAAGAATGTGAATATTTCATGTGAATGTCAGACATTTTCAATATTTCGAGAATATCTAATATTTCGAGAAGATGCATGCGGAGTGTTCTATGAAAACTGTTCTTGGAATAAAATGCATTTCACTTGTATCTCCGAGCAACATGTTTGGTTTTATAAAAAATAGATCAAAGGCACATAGGCTATAAACAACACAATGTAGCACGCAGGGATGTAAAAGTAAGATATACGATACTGCAAAATGAGAACATAAACCGATATAAAATTGATATCAAGTGCCCTCTCTGAACCCACATTGTATTCAAGAGTGACCCAGACTACACCCTCACTGCTGCTTCCCAAAACCCAAAATTAAAGATCTTGGATCCCCCTTTTTTTGCCCGGGCCCGGGACAAAATTTAAAAGCGGCATTATTCTATTTGTTAAACTTCTTTTTGGATCCCCTCTTCTCCCTGACTCACAGTGCGCCGGGAAAGGAATTATTCTCACTAAACAGAGAGAAGAAACATACAAATATCTTTTTTGAAAAGCTTTTTGTGAGACTCGGGTCGTCAACCCACGTGAACATTAAGTTTCTCTCAATAAAGCAATTCTTTGAGTTTTCAACTATTGGCATTAGTTCCGCCCTGCCTATGGGACTTAATCCGGTAATAATTTTTCACATCTATCACCATAGTGGAATGATCAGTCTATCCCTAATCTACGCCTCACTGAAATTTTTGGGGGCGTGGACATTATAAATTCCAAGTAATCCCATAGTCCCTATAGCCTCTGATTTAGAGTCTGATCCTACCAGAGCGCGCATTGAAGGGATCAGTTTGTTAGTGCCTTTTCCACTCCCCCGGTCAAGGAGTTTTTTTTAAAGGGCGTTTTTTTACGGGTTTTCCTTTTTAAACACAGTTCTTCTCATATTCTTTGGCTGGTTCGCCGACCAAAACGATGGATATTGGAACTTTCAGAAGGGTTAAAAACCCCAATTTTTTTGGGGGATCTATGTTTTTTTTCTTTTTATTTTTGTTTTATACAGAAGTGCCATCACTCATAAACGACTGACCCCATATTTTCCCTCTATTGAATTAAAGAAAACTCCTCTAAATAAAAAGGAAAATTCCAAAAAGAAAAAGGGGGGCCCCCTTTTCCCTCCAGACAGCCTTTCACGCCCTCGTAAGAAAGCCTTCGATTTATGACACGGACGGAATGAATGTAACTTAATTTATGACTTGATAAATAAGGAATATCTTCTTAAAAGTGACCTCTGGCCGGTGTCGCCCCCGGGTTTACCCCGCGGGTTTTATTTATTGGTTATTTTCCTTTTTTTAAAACTTGTTTCAGTGAAGATTTTTATTCACAGACGATCCCTTTCGAAGCCCCAAGGGAATTATGTATGGCTTTTTTACCCTTTTTTATATTTTTTTTAAAAGAATTCCATAACAACAATAAAATGTCTGCAAAACATAAAAGTATATGACATTTGCAATATTGTGATCACACACTTCAAGATAAACACAAGTCTGAAGTATGACTGAATACACTCCATATGAATATCTGTATTTTCATATTTGCCGTGGATAGTTTAGGAAACGGGTCCTGCGCCATCTCTCCATTCAAGCAGAAAGGGGATGTTCGTGTTCTTTAAATACCCCAATTTTTTGGCCCGCATTTACAGCTGATGTTGAAATTTCTTGAGCCTTGGACTTTCGCCCCTATGTAAACCTCCGAAAAAGGGTTTTTTTTTCTTTGGGAAATGTTTGAAATATAAAATATTTTGACGCTCCCTTTGGGAATATAGTAACAGACACTATGCCATCTTTTACATTTCTTGTAATATATATTCTGCAGTTAGACCAACACTGTACTATCACTTTTCTTAAATTTGCGTTTTCGAAGTGGGCACTTAGATGTATCCGGAATTCGATAAGAACAGAGGTTGCAAAGTTTATTTTGTGCAGGTCAAGAGATTATGAGAGACCTCTTTATGACCAACAGGAAAATCCAGTGGCGGCCTGTGACGCGGCTGGCCCTCGCTATCAATCAACTCATCGACTATTTTGTTTTTGTTTTTCATTCATTTTTCGTTGCTCTCTGTTTTACCGCAGACACGTTGAGCAAAAACGGGAAACCCCGGCTTTTTTTTTTTTTTTTTCCTTTTTTTTTTTTTTCACGAGTGAGAGAAACCTACTTCGTAGCATTAGTAGGAAACGCCTCTAGATTACCTGTTAGTAGAATAAGAAAAAGGTAGACTTACGGGAGTGGTACCAAGCCGACTTACTGGAATAGCACCACTTGGGCCAGACGACAGCGCCGGGGGTATCCAGATCCGTCATGGCTCGCATTCAGCCTTCTTGGGTCACAACTTTCCGACGTGAGAGGTCAGCCGAGGGTCAGATTAGGTCACTTCACGTTGACCAACACTTGCCCAAAGGCCCGGGGGGGGGATGTACATGCACCCAAACGCCTCGTTTGGGAAAATTTATATTCAAGGTAAAAAAGGGCCCTTTTTTAAACTGAGACGATATTTTTTAAACCAGCTCGATTTTCACCCACGAGCTTTGAAAACACTGATGTTTTTCACCTCCACCACATTCTCGGAATCCATATATGATTACACTCCATTGGCATTTCGATAAATAAATCTTGTTTAAGCACAACAAGAAGAAAAGTATAATCCACTGAGCACTTTGATGTAGGCTCCAGCAACTATAGCCACTGTGCGATCACTACCACTTTGAAGAACTCTGTGGGGCGAACGTTCCAGCGAGCAGTCGCGGAGGTCCAGTGAAGGCGAGGGACGGAGAGTCGGTGTGAACGGTATGGCGGCTGGCGCGCAACTGTCTACTCCCGCTACAGGTGAGCGAGCGCAGGTACACTGGACGGCGGAGGGCAAAGGGGGAGGAGAAGGTGGCGGCGTGCGTTCGTTCGTTCGCGCGGGAGGTCCGGGGGGGGTGGAGTTTTGTGGGGGGGAAGCCGAGGCTTTTTGGAAAGCCCAAAATGACGGTTGTCTGTTTTCCTACCTCCCCGAATCGGGGGGGGGGGGGGCCCCGGTTTGTCGCGGATTTTGAAACGATGATGCGGGGACAATTTCTCATTGTATCTTTTTACTTTATAAAGCCTATGATAAAATAGAAAGTAGGCCTATGCAATTACTGAATAAAAAATATGTAATCATTACATATAATCATTGTTTGTGTATTCACATTACAACAAACTCATAAAACTATAGAAATGCATCTTCTGTAATAGAAGATTTTGATATTTGTAGCTGATATTCTTTTATATACTATTATTATATGTACTTTATGCCATTTATGTTATTACTTGTAGAAGTATAATATTATGTTTTATTTAGTATTTTATGCGATAAATCCATAAAACATATTTTTCCTACGGATTGTTAGTTTGCTACCCAACTAACATGAGATTATATCAAGCACAAATTATATGGATTGTAGTACCAACGGCCTTGTTTTTTCTACCGGGAGTTCTTTTATCATACTTCATTATGCATTATTCCTATGGACTAGATTGAGATCCATTTTATTTCCGCCCGTAAATCTGGAAAAAAAACGAGCCACAGAGTTACCTCCTCGTACCTAGATAGATGCTGAATGACGTTTTAACACGATTTAAATACAACTTTTTTTGACCTACGCCTCGGGCCCGCACTCCTTTCCATACAGAACTCCTAGGCTGTTGTATCTTGTGCCTCTATCTCGGACTCTAATTCTGACTAATTCTCCTTCAATTACCCTTGTGTTTAGGGGACTGGTTAGCGAGGACTTAATCGACTAGACCATTGCGATAAGGTCAAAGGCTCTCAGTCTAGAGATCTGAAGACCGACATTACAAAGTCAGAGGTCTTATCTTTTCTATAATTGACCGAACCCGTTGCAGACCATCTTACTGTCGGTCTGGCGTATAATTAAACTGTCACATAATTTGATAGGAGTTATGATGAAAAAGTGAGATATGCACTAATGATCAGAAGGATTTAATGAAATGTAAATTTCCCCAAAACAAACTTTTAAATCGGGGGAAAAATTCAAAAAAAATTTTAAATTGCGTTACAGCGCAAAAAGATTTAATTCTTGAAAGACTGTGCAGTAGTTACCAAGTATCTCTATGTAATGGGGCTAAATTAAGACAAAATGAAATGGGAGAAGAGTTAAGACAAAAAAGAGACCTAGAAATAAGCGCAGAAATAGCTCGGTAATAAGGTATGGTTACAACAATGTATGGAATAGTGCTATTAAAATTACCAACACAGGGCGACATTATTACTATTACTTGTTACTATTACTACTTTTACTATTACCACTTGTATTGTGACTACTGCTGCTTTTATCAATATCTGATTATAACAAGAATAATGATTTTATTAGTGCAACTAAAATAAAAAAATAAATTTTTGGGGGGCATACTAAATGTGCCCTTTAAAAATTAAACCCAAAACTGTTAAAAAAATTTTTTTCTTTTCTATCATTTATTATATTATCCAAATTTCTATTATTGTTATTATTGTACTTGTTGTTGTTATAATTGTTATTATTGCAGTTCTAGCTCTAATCGTTGTTATTTTTATCATTACTGTTATAATAATTTTATCATCATTATTATTGTTGTTGTTGTTGTTGTTGTTTTTATTATTTTCTATTATTAAATTTTTTATTATTATTTATTTATTTTTTTATTTTTTATTATTATTATTATTATTTTTTTTATCATTATTTTTTTCTATTGTTGTTCTTATTATTATTATTATTTTTGTTATCATTATTAGCATCACCATCATCATCATCATCATCATCACCATCATCATCATTATTATCATCACTGTTATTTCTATAATTACTATTTATTATTATTATTATTATTATTTTTTCATCATCATCATCATCATATCATCATCATCATATCCTCATCATCAAACACATCATCATCATCATCCTCACATCATCATCAACATCATCATTTATTATTATTTTTAATATCATCATTATTATCATTATTATTATTATTTTTTATTTTTTATTTTTATTTTATTATTATTATTATTATTGTTTTTTTTTTTTTTATATTCTCCCTTATTAAACACACTGTTTTTATTATAAAATGCTATTTTTTATTAATGTTATTTTATTATTTTTGGGTTTTTATTTTTTATTATTATTATATTTCATTATTTCTATCATTATCATTATTATTATCATTATTTTATTATTATTTTTTATTATTATTATTTTATTATTTTCTGTCATCATCATCATCATCAAACATCATCATCATCATCATCATCACATCATCTCATCATCATTATTTTTATTTAATCCTCATCATTTTTATCATTATTATTTTATTTTTTTATTATTTTTTTTATTATTTTTTTTATTATTATTATTATTATTTTTATTATTATTATTATTAAAATTTTATTCTCATTATTATCAAACACTGTTATTATTTTTAAATTTCTATTTTTTTTTTTTAAAGTTATTATTTTTTATTTTGTTTTTATTATTATTAAACATTATCATTATTTTATCTTTTCATTATTATTTTCTTTTTCCCTTATCATTATTTTTTTATTATTATTTTATTTAAATTTTTATTATTATTATTAAATGGGCATCATCACATCATCATCATCGTCCCCATCATCACTCATCAAACCATCATCATCATCATCATCATCACCACATCCCCTCTCATCTCATCATTATCTTTATCATCATCATCACACATCATACATCAAACATCATCCTCATCATCATCATCATCCCTCATCTCAAATGGTGACACTGGGGGGGATGGTGATATGATGGGTTTTCACTATTATCGATTCCCAATTTTTTTTTTGTTGTTTGTTTTTTTTCAATTAAAATTGATTTATTTTTATTTTTTTTTTTTTTTTTTTTATCTTTATAATAACCATAAATATTATTATTATTATTATCATTGTTCTTATTACCATATTTTTATTGTTGTTTTTGGTCTTTCTTTTTCTTACTATTACTGTCATTATTATTATCATTGCTGTTGTTGTTGTTGTTATCAATAATAATGAAAAAGACATTGATAATATTTATAATAATATCCAAAACAAAAATAAATAAAGTAATGTAATGAATCCCAATGGCAATAATTTTAACAATGGGTTCATTACTATTTTTGGGAATGTGATAAAAAACAAAAAAAAAACACTGATGGGTGATAATGGTAATATTAACAATAAATAGCAGTAACAGTAAATAACAATTGATAACAATTGATATTGTGGTAATAATGATTATGGCGAGAGCAACGATGGTTTTGATAATGATAAGGATAATGGTAATGCTATTGATAATAATAGCAATAATAATATTATCGCTATCTTTATTATCATCATCAGATGTTCTTGCTATAATCATTACTGATATATATATATATTTATATATTTTATATATAGATTTTATATATATGCGTGTGTGTGTGTTTTCGTGTGTGTGTGTGTGGGGTTGTGTGTGTGTGTGTGTGTGGGGTGTGTGTGTGTGTGGGGGTGTGTGTCTATTTTATATATATTAAAATATATATATATTTTATATAAAAATTTTATAATATATTTTATATACACATTCATTTATAAATAATAAGAAATGCGGGGAAAGGATAAAAAATTTAAATTTATGTAAAATAATAAAACATAAACTTTAAACCATGTCCCCAACTTGAACTCAACATCAAGCGAGGAGCACATTCAAAAAAAAAAAAAAAAAAAAAAAAAAAAAAAAAAAAAATCCATCAAATTTTTGAAATTGCAAGTCCAGCGAAAGCGGGAATAGTTTTATACCTTTAAAATTTTGTCCCCACCCTCACTTACAAAGTTTTGAAAACTCAATTGTCCCTGTCGCTGACTTCCAATTTTTAAATACAGTAAAAAGGGGAAAAGACGGAAAGGGCACAGCTCACAGCACGCGGGGAGGGAGAAAAATTCTCTACTTGTGAAAGGTCACGTGCGCTTGCTGGATTTATTTTCTCTCTCTCTCTCTCTCTCTCTCTCCTTCCCCCTCTCTCTCCTCCTCCTCCTCCTCCTCCTCCCCCTCCCCCTCCTCCTCCTTCTCCTTGCTTTGCTGGTTTATCTTCTCTCTCTTCCCCTTTTCTCTCTCCTCTCTCTCGTCTTCCCTCTCTCCCCTCTTTTCTCTCTCTTTCCCCTCTCTCTCTCCTTTCCCCCTCTTTCTCTCTCTCTCTTGGGGGTTCTCTTTTCTTTGGGCAAATTTAAAATGGAGTAAACTGCGCGTGTTTCTTCCCTTTCCCACTCGCAAATGATTTTATAGGGAAATCCAAAGGGCCCTTTGACGTTCTGGATCGATAGTTCCTCGAAAATTTTTTCCCTTTATTTCATTATTCAAATTTTCTCCCCCGACCACCCCTAAAAACCCCACTTGTATCTGTCCCTTTGGGGGGGGGTTCCTCCCCATTTCGCCCCTTTGCCGCAGTAATTGTATAAATATTCATTCTCGATTACTGGCACTTTCATCATCGGGGCAAGCATCCTCCCTCTACTCTGTACTTGTCCATCTCCGCCATTCGGCCTGGGTGTAGCCGCGGCTTTTTTTTTTTTTTTTTTTTTTTTTAGGGTTTGAACCTCCTTTTCTCATATTTGGAAGTCGGTATCGAGTTGTTGGTGGCGTCTCTCTTTCTCTTTCTTTCTCTCCTCCCCTCTCTCTCTCTTTCTCTCTCCCCTTCTCCCCCTCTTTTTCCCCTCCCCCCTCTCTCTCTCTCTCCCCCTCCCCCTTTTCTCTCTTCTCTCTCTCTTTTTTTATAAAAAATCTGCTTTTTCCCTTTTCCCCCGGCTTGGAAACACCTCGTGTTTTTTTTGTTGATATACATATATATATATTTTATATAATATTAATTATATATATACTATATATATATATATTTTATAACTATTAATATTTTATATATATATATATATTTTAAAAAATTTTTATAATATATATATTAAAATATAAATATATACACTTATATTAAAATTATTTATATATATATTATTAATATATAATTTTATATATATATTTATATATATTATATATATGTATGTAAGGGATGTTTTTGTGTGTGCCCGTGTGTCAAAAAGGGAAAAAAATCAAAAAAAAAAAAAAAATAAAAATCATCCGATAATATAATTTTTATATATATATATTTAAAATTATATATATATATATATATATTATTTTATTATAATACATCACACCCACACACACCCCAAAACACACACCCACACACAAAACACACACCACACACACACACCACCACACACACATATATAATATAATTAATTAAAATATATATATAAAATATATAATATATATTAATTATGTTTGTGGGGGGTGTGTGTGTGTGTGTGTGGTGTGTGTGTGTGTGTGTTTCACACACACCTACAAATATATATACATATTATTTTAAAATAATTTTATTATATATAATTTTAAAATCAAAATATATTAAAATATATAATATATGTTTGTGGGTGTTTGGTTTTTGTGTGTTTTGTGGTTTTGTGTGGTTTTGTGTGGGTGTGTGTTTGTGTGGGTCTAAATTTTAAAATACCTTTTACATATATATATAATATATAAATATAAAATATATATATATATATTAATATATATATAAAAATATATATATATATTATTTTTATCGTGTGGGGGTGGGGTGTGTGTGTTTTTGTGGGGTGGGGTTGTGTGTGTGGGGGTGTGTGTGTGTGTGTGTGTGTGTGTGTGTGTGTTTTTTTTGTGTACATAAATATACATACATGTAAAATATTATATATATATTTTTATATATATATTATTATATTTATATATATTTTACCTTTTAAAAAAATCAGTCGGGGTTTTTTTCTGCTTTTCCTTTTTTTTGAGGGGTGGGAAATTTTCCCCGAGATGCCAGGGCGGAGGGCGACCCGAGATTCCCGTGCGACTGGACCGACGCTTTTTTGAGAGCGGTTGAACCCTTGGATGAACCTTCACTCGAGTCGTGGACGTGTGAACCTCGATTGGCCAGAGACGGTTGGAAAAGTTCTCTTCTCACGTTCACAAATATTCAACTGCCGACAGGTGATGGATCATGTGGTATGGCCGTCCTAGTAGTAGAAGAAGAAGAGGAGGAGGAGGAGGAGGAATAAAAGAGAAGAGAAGACCAAAGAGAAAAGATTTCACGATGGACTGTCTGTCTCCCAGCCCAGTGTTCTGCTCTACTCTGTGTTTACAACGATTGGTATCACGTGAACGAGAAGAGAAATGAATCTGGTACATAGAAGAACACATTAGAATACAATAATTTTTTTTGTAAT
>NC_051390.1:15817599-15820099 GCF_015228065.2 Penaeus monodon
CACTTTCTTTCGACATCTTCTAAGGAAATTTTGATTCTTCCAGATCTGTTCTCCTCCTTCCTCCCAAGCTAACCCCTTAGTTTTCTTTTAATTCCACACACTTTAGCGCGAGAAAAATTGCTCTAAGTATATTATTAAGAGTTACCACTAAATGGCCACTGACCCGTAACACTTAAGGTCTGTGTAATATTCCCGGATTTTCTCCAGCTTTAACGACGTCGGTTGTTAAATTTCACGCAATTTAGAAATTACCTGCATGGTACGAACGGCAGTCAGATAAAATAACTTAGTATAATAAAGAGATTTGTATTGGCTGTCGATATCTTGTTTATATTACAATTTGGGGGAATTTTTAACTGCGTCTCACGGTATTGGGAAACATTATTGGGATTTCACATGACATTCTAAAAAGAAGAAAAGAAAAAGAAAAAGAAATTAATAAAAGTTCAAGGCGAAGGATTCCTTGGCAGGATATCCGTGACCTAGAAACAGGCCGTGATTTTTTCTTCTCTTCCTTTTCACCTGTCGGCATTTCATTTGACGTAAAGACCATTGTCAGGTGAGAGGTCCTGCGGCGGGAAGACAGACAATCGCTTTGGGATATAAAGCGATTAATTGATTTTATGGAGATATTTCGAGTTTTTGTCCAGGGCTAAGTCTGCTGTCAGCTCCGGGCTCATTCATCATTACAAACAGCTGGCCAACACCCGCAGCTGTCTTGTTAAGAGACCTCAAGACACTGGCTGGACGCAAAAGCCCGAAGTGCTGCCTTGCTATCTACCGAGGGAGGCAGCGCAACGCCTTTCAACCCGATGGCATCGGTGTTCTCTGTTCGCCGCTAAAATAACACCGTGTAGCCGTTACTTTCTGAATATGAATGTGTCAGAAAATGTACGTTTAGTCTTTTTTTTTAGGGATTTTTTTTTTCTCTAATGGTTTCCAGAAATTCGTATAATCCTGGTCAAAATATAATTAACTGTGAAATGTACATTTTCAGAAGAAATCGTTTCTCATTTCCAAGGCGACAGAGGAGTCATGTTATAATACCTGTCATTATCCGTCTTGGAAACTAGTGTCAACAAGACCCAGCATTTACTTGAGTCTCCCATTAACGATTTTCAAGTTTTCACTGTAATGAAAATAATTATTATTTCTTTAAATGGAAACTACTGTCGTGGATTCATTAATGACAAAAATAATCATTAAAATTTTCCCATCGTAAAACCCAAGAAAAAATAAAATATATGATTTCATTCTCCCTCGTTCCAACCGTCCTGCGGCGCAGATCCTTCCGCGAACGGTGTCTCCTGCGGTCCCATGACCTGCGCTGTGGTCGTGTATGGCCGCACTTTCTCGACGGGATGATGGACGTCCTGCTGGCTAATTGGCCGGATGGAGCTGTGCATGTTCGAGTGATCGTGTATGCATGTGCGTGCGTGCGTGCATGAGCGCCATCCGAGCGTGGGATCATGCCAGATAAAGCCGAGACGTGACCCCTAACTTGCCCCGAAGACGTGACCTTACTTCTGACCCCTCCAGCGCAACCCCTGCAACACTTGACCAACACGTAATTCCAGGCGTGACCTCGGTGACACGACTTCGCGCGTGACGCCCGGTGACGACATAGAGGCTGTGGGAGGAGAATTGACTCTGCTCGACGACCTCGCTCCAGCGCGACCTCTTGCAGACGTCTTCACCGCCCCGAAGTAACCCAAGATGTGATGACCCTTGATATGCAGGATGATAACCCCGGCCGGGCTTCGTCTTGGCTGCCGCTCCCTGGATGACTTCACCCTTATAAGGGCGCCCCTTAATGGGTTCTGCCGTGATTGGTCGCGTCAGTACTTAGATATCGACGTGATTGCGAGCGCCGTTTACGGTTTTATCATTAATTTGCTGTAAGTTTCAAGATAAGACATGTCTAATACAAGTCTTATTGTGCCGCATATTGTGTCAATATTATCGGTTATAGGATCTTTCGGGAAGACTATTATCACCTTTTCCATCCGAGGCTAACACATTCCTAATGATTTTTACCCAAAACATAAAAAAAGACTACAATATCTGTCCGTTCTGTATGATGTATGAAGGGGTTGCTTGTTAAGATATGCTTGTACTGTCCGCCTGATATCGCTGCGAGGTTAGGCGGATCTGTGCTATGAGAATATAATGCTGAAGTTTTCAAAAATTATATTCATCAGCTTTAGTATGCATTCTCTGCCATGGATGCAACACTTTTGCAACTGAGTGTATTGTTACACTCAACATGTAGCTTCATTAGGATCTTTATTTGGCATCTGTTCAAGAGTGTTATTTTTGCTTATATATTTAGAAGAATGTACGTGATTTTTTTCTCTCTCGTTAAATTGCATTCTGTTTATCCACTATCTCCGCATACTTATATTATTATTATATAATTTTTACCTTAAAGAAAACTGCATGTTATCTTAGAGTATTAATCTTTATCAAGAGACTAATGTAGATTTCATTAAAAATGTTA
>NC_051390.1:15832599-15835099 GCF_015228065.2 Penaeus monodon
AAGGGAATACTATTCAGCAACTCGAAATTGCGACGAGTTCGTAGTAAAATCCAAGTTTTATTTTAGTCATGAGTGAAAGTATATTAAGTTGAGATCAAATCGAATACGCCTTTTGTATTAGACAAAAGATCTTATGATAATGTATCACAGGAAGGCCTTGGTAAGTTGATGTTATAGGCATCCAGCTGATTTTTTAAAATGAGATTATCTTGCATGTTTTCTTATTCTTTCATTTGATTCACATACCTAAAACCATAATCTGGGCACAAGAACAACCTCGTATAAACAGTGACGTCCAGAATCATGACCCGTAGCCATGTAACTTTCCCACCATAGCATCGCCAGTTTCCCCGCCCTTATGTTTTCCACCTCGAACCACTAGCGCTGAAACCCTTACACGTTTCCCTGACTTCGTGTCTAGAGACCCCCACGTTTACACCCCCCTAGCTTGCACGCCCGTCCTCCTACAGTCTCCCTTAACCCCTCCCACCACGCCCACCCCCAGCCTGCAGCTCGCACGCCTCTACACTTACACGCCCGACCGCCCTCACGTCCTGCGCATCTGCAGGCATGCTGGACCAGGTAGCATTCATTTTGAATGGCGAAAACAATTTCGGGTTGACACGATGAATGAAAGGCCGACAATACGAACACACCGGTTTATTTGGCAAGCGAGTTTGCGGCTGTTGGTTCAACCTCTCACCTCTACAACCGAGAAAACCAGAATCGTAGGCGTATATGATATATCCCAACCATCCTTGTTACCTTTATTTTTTAAATTCAGCATCATTGTCGAGGGAGTGCCATTAGAGTGTTGGGAGAAGCAAGAGAAACGGCGCGAGAGTTTTTGCAAGGGGTTGCAGCAATGGGGGGTGAGGGAGGGGGTCCCGCCTTTCTCCCCCCCCCCTCCCCCGCGCTTGTGTGCTCCTGAGAGCCTCCCACGCTGCCGGGGCTCAGGGATCACCTTCATTATTGTTATTATTAAGTGATTGCATTGTGCGCTTGGATTCACGATCTAGTAATTTGAGAGGTTAGATAAAAAGGGGATTATTGCTTTGACATTACCTTTCGTTCGGGAGATCATTAGGAACATCCTTATTTACCGTAGATTTCCGCTTAATAGAGAAAGGAGCATAAGCAAAACACCATTACTCAGCATTTAGAACAACATATATTTATAAAGCGATAATGGTATACTTTTTCACATATGTTCTTTAACTCATATTTCATATTATATAACAGGGTTGAAAATGAAAATATGAATATCTTTGAGTATTTTTACGTTCATAATGATCAACGAAAAGTGGAACGAGCAGTAGCAGTGAGCTTAGGCATTAGGGCCCTGTATCAATATGCTGCATCATGATACCTGATCTGTAACTATTTATAATGAAACATCTTCTGAGGAGTTACTTGGGTATCTTGCATGTTATGTTACTTACAACTTTCATATTATAGGCGGCTCTAGGTTTATACTCATGTGAGCGCAGTTTTAACTCTACTGTAAGTGCAACTCTGGGCATACGAGGTCAGTGATAACTTACAAGAACTGCCAATGATGTAATTAGATCTTGATATAAGACTCCTACATTCTCTTTATCGACGAGGTCAGTCTGAAACTGCTCAATATACCTTATTAAAAACAGTAATGTGACGTTATTTTGGTCAAATATTTTTGTAATCTGATGTAAGAAGTTCAACAGTACTCCAGATTGTCTGTATGAAATACTTATTGGCCGATCAGTAAGAGACAGCGCACCACAAATTATGCCGCTGCCCGAGTTTTGAATGCTTCGTGATATATCACCATGGAGACGGCGTTTTGCCGCGTCATAAATGCCCAAGGTCTAAGCAGGCATCTTCCAGTCCTAATAAAGTAAGGTGCAGTAGGTCTCGGGTTCGCCTCACTGCCATTAATGGTCTTGCATGTGGCACAAGAGGAGTCGGACGTAATATATGTGGCGTGGAGGATATCTGGTTGATTTACATCCCACCAACTCCCCAAGCCAGACCTGCTCAACCTGCTCCTGCTGCCGCCCGCTGCTGACGTCCCAAGCTGACACCCCCTGCTGTCAACCGGCCATGGACACCCCCTGCTGTTTTGCTGTCGCTGCCACCCCCTGCTGTCAGGTCGTCAATGTCAGTCGATTGCTGATCATCCTACTGTCAGCTGACATCCCTGCTCTCTGCTTATCGCTGACATCCATGCTCTCTGCTCATCGCTGACATCCCTGCTTTCTACCCATCGCTGACATTCCGGCTACCTGCTCTTCGCTGACACTTTCTGTTTCATCGCATCCCTGATCTTCCTGCATCCGGTGTCGAAAGACCGACCAGCTCAATCCCCCATCCCTCCGCATGCTGTCACGGCTGACATCCTCAGGTGGAGTCCTAACGAGCTGATACCGTCCGCTGCCAACCTGAAACTGACACTGCATGTTGCCACCTCAGCGCCGGCAGCCGGTAGCTGACACCTGAGACGCCCACGCCCATGTTTGTT
>NC_051390.1:15882902-15887902 GCF_015228065.2 Penaeus monodon
ACACACACACACACACACACACACACACACACACACACACACACACACACAACATCATATATAATATATATATATATATATATATATATATATATATATATATATATATATATAATTCAGCATTCACAATTAATTTCACCAACAACAAAAACACTTTCAGAATTCAGCCTCTAACGTTGCATTTATTTACACTCTTCTCCAGTGGTTGTTGAAATTGTTTTGATAATTATACGAATTAAATTTCGTGCCATGTGCCAGCGGTATTTTCTCGCTCGCGGTAATGGTCGTGAGACTAAACTGCATGCAAAAAAGGCCCTGGGATATACGCCATCTCTTTTATATTGTTAACATTTGCATAATCCGAGTGACCGAGGGACTGGCGCTAGGAATGTAATGCTAATATTTCCTCGGCAACGCGTACTGTCGTGCTTGGATCGTACTCGCGTGATCCTGGTTTTATATTAAAAAAAGAATCTAGTGTTATACGGTTATATATGAATATTCTATCACACAACGTCATTGCGGAAGTGATGAGTAAACACACACACACACACACACACACACATACACACACACACACACACACACACACACACACACACACACACACACACAACATATATACATATTATATATATATATATATATATATATATATATATATATATATATATTATATATATATATATATTATAATATATTATTATAATATATATATTATATATTATATATATATATTTAATATATATATATATTATATATATATATATATATATATATATATATATCGCTTCCCTCCCCTTTTTGTCTGTCTGTTATTATTATTATTATTATTATTATTATCATTTATTATTATTATTATTATTATTATTATTTATATTTATTATCTATTTTTACTATTATTATATTTATTATTATTATTATTATTATTATTATTATACATTATTATTATTATTTTTTGCTATTTTATTATTATTATTATTATTATTATTTTTATTATTATTATGTTTATCTTATCACTATCATTGTTATCATTATTATTATTATTTTATTATTATTATTATTATTATCATTATTATTATTATTATTGTTGTTGTTGTTCTCGTTGTTGTTGTTGTTGTTGTTGTTGTTGTTATTATTACAATCATTTTTACAATTATTTTCATTATCATCATCATTATTGTCACTTATCATTATCATCATTATTTTTATTATTATTATCATTGCTATTTTTTATCCTTAATGTTATTATTAGTATTACTATTATTATTATCATTACTATTACTATCATCATAGTGTTATGATTATTATTACTATTATTAATGTTATTATTATTATCACTATCATAAATCACTATATTCTTATTATCCTTACTATTTCTACTACTCTACTACTACTACTACCATGATTATTACTAATGTTATCACTGTGAGTACGCTGCTGCTGCTTTCGTTCTGCATTTCAACGGATCGAGCGACGGCGTCCGCGGGAGGTCGTCCTTTTCGCCGATTTCCCGGTAGATTCGTAATGCTTGAGCGCCCGGGTCCCCTCCGTCAGTGCCTTCTCCCCAAGACGCCTATCCGCCCATCAGTCTCGCCGCGGAAGGCAAGTCTCTCTCTTGGTGGGATAGCCTCGATGGGATAACCGAGATCGTCCCTGATCCCTGGAAATATGTGGTTAGATATGAAGCTCCGGAGAGTGTATTATTTGTGTTGTTATTGTAATCGTGTGGCGGTGAAAGTTATGGTTGTACGTTAGAGCCTTTAGTCGGATCATATCTATGTCGATAACACGGTCAATTGAAAATTAGTGCGGCTAAGCAGCGTCTTTCAGTAGTCTGGTTCTGCATAAATGAAATTATCACTCACTTATCACAGCAATCATCCAGACGAATTCATCCATTAGACTTTGTTCTCTGTTCCTCTTTCACAGCTTCTCTTGCCCTCCGTCATTTGCAATCTGCCATTGTTACTCTCCGCGATATAAGCCTCGTAAAAGCCTCTCCCCGCACACTGTCCAAGGGCCCCTCCAGCAGCGCCTAAACATGGCGTTGCCCCCCAGGAAGCGAGCGGTGTCGCGCCCCCTGATCCATCATGGAGTCAGGCGGTCCCACGTGGCAGACACTTCATCTTGGCGGCGTTGTTGGGGAATTGTAATGCCGTCCAGGGGGGTCTCAAGGGGGGGTTGGGAGGCTGGGGGTTGGGGGGGGCTTCGGGGTCTGATGCCGTCGCTTGAGCACATTGCTTACTTGTTAAGAGGTTTATTTTGCGTGATTTCTTCTTCTTTTTCTCCTTCTTTCCCTCCTCTTCTTCCCTTTCTCGCGGGGCCGTCTCGGCGCGGTGATTCATATGTTATTCTTTTATATGCTTCATCTTTTGGCTTTAAGCATGGATGGTGTCTTGCGAGCCAAACTCTTTTATGTGCATCGTGAATATTGGGTAATCATCTCTCTCTCTCTCTCTCTCTCTCTCTCCCTCTCTCTCTCTCTCTCTCTCTCTCTCTCTCTCTCTCTCTCTCTCTCTCTCTCTCTCTCTCTCTCTCTCTCTCTCTCTTCTCTCTCTCTCCACACACACAGACACACGCACACACACACACACACACACACACACACACACACACACACACACACACACACACACACACACACACACACACACACACACACACACACACACACACGCACACACACACGCGCACACATCCTTTTGGCTTCTAGCTCATCTAATGCCCGTGTGCCAAGGTACTACTTTGACCTTTAACACACTATGTATTTTGTTTCGTGTTCTATTCATTGCACTTTAACGTTTTCCAATTTTAAAATTGCGGCGGCTTGATGAAGCTAACAGCACTTAGCGAAACTTTACGAGTGTAGAACATTGCCTGATAGAGCTGAATCATTATACAAGAAAAAATGTATATATTTCTATTATAATTTAGTCTTCGGTATTTTTTCTTCTTTTTGTGTGTGTTTTTGTGTGTTGATTGATTTTATTTTGATTATTGTTATTGATATTCATTTGTGGTTGCTCTTCGGCGTTCGTGTCAGAGTAAAATATTATGTAAACTTATTTCCTTGCTTTCGTTTACTAGCGTTTTCTGCGCCACGTATTTTTCGCATTTTCTATTTTATTACCCGGTCCTTTGTCTTTTGTCCTCTTTCCCTTTCAGTTTTCCTCCGCCAATTCTCTTCTTCCTTTTTTCCAGTTTCTCCTTATTTGCCTCGCTCTTCGCCACACCTCTTTTTTTTTCCTTCCTTCTTCTCCTCTTCTTCCAGCGCCCCACTTTTTCTCCCTTGCTTCCTGTGGTCTGTCTACCCCCCTACCCGTACCCCCTGCCTTACCAATACCCGACCTCCATACCCTGTCCACTCCCCCTCTCCCCACCCCCTATCCCCACGACACCGCCCCCTTCTTTCCCCCACTCCCCCGCCTCTACCCCCACCCCCTCGACACCACCCTAGCACGCAGGTCCACAACTTCCTAACAAATATTCCACGGAGGTCAGGAGGTTAAAAGTCTTTCATGCAGGGGATATCGTAAAGAGTATTTATAATTTGCTTTTACTCCCCACACGCCACTCACGTTTCCCGGCTAGGCTTTGACGTCTATTTCTTCAAAAACCTGGGGGTATTATAGTGCATAACACTGGTATTAAGTGGAAGATATAGGGCTGAATACCACGATGGGTGCCGTCCGGAGTTTAAAAAAGTTACCGGCGTGGTGCAAAGAGATTTACTTTCTTTTTGGGGTATTCTTTTCCTACATGAAAAGGTTAAGACTGATTCATTCTTCTCCTTGGGCGATCGTCGTTATTTCCACCGTTTTGCTGAATTCCGTTCGAAGGGAAAATGCCCACCTATCTTCTTCGCTTCTGCCCGGCCCATAATGTAAGCCGTGGTTCTGTTCGCCTTGTTTAATTCCATGAAGTATGCAGATCATGTTCTACTGATGACAAAGGTTGAAAGGGAGAGAGAGAGGAGGAGGAATTTTCAATTTTGGATTTCCACTCTCCGGCAGGTTGTGTGCTTGCATGTCGAGGGGGTATTGATACCGTATTTCAATGGCCATGTACTTGCGGTGATCTGGTGGGGATTGGAATGCCAGCCAAAAGGAGAAGAGAAGAAAAAAAACACATGTAAATATTCATTCTGAATGTGAAATGAATGTGAAATCCAAATATTACTCTATGATATTTTCAAAGTTCGTTGCATAAACAACATTGCTAATTAATTCAAGCTTAAACATTTTAAGCGCCCCGCGTCATAAATATTTCAGGTGAATAAAACCATCCTTCAGCTCGCTGTTTCGTGATTATCAAGCTATCGGCCCTGATTTCAGTTCATGCGTCAGGCACTCCCGCATGGACACTGCATCTGTGTCATGGACTCACCGCGCCCATTGTATGTTATCCTCTAATGGCGACATCTGCCGGGTGTTATCCCAAGATGATCTCACGTGTCCCATCTTTTATTACAGACCGCGTCTTTGTCGTGTCCTCCGCGATGTATGTTCTTAGGCTTATGTGGGGAACTCGGTGGCCAATGTATTGAATTCCAAAATTTTCCTTCCTATCTCACATTTATTACAGAACTATGGTTATGAGTCGCCTTTAAGAGCCAAACCTGCTCTAGCTTTCTGTGGAGAAAACACCTGTCTCATTTATCCCCGGAGATAAAATCTAGCGCGTCTGTCGCTGGATACCGCAACAAATCCCCTTTCCTTCGCAAACCGCTCGAGACTCGTTAGTCTTTCTCCCGAATGGCTTCAACTCGGAAACCGCAGCCACCTCATCTATCTCGACACAACACTCGGGGATTGTATAACTTTCACACTCCTGACTGGACGACACGGTTTTTCACTTTCCTCGGTCCACACGCCCCACTCGTCTGTAACTGAATAACACACGCACTTGCATATTCCCTTGAGTGACCTAAAATTACATGGAAGCATGAATTACACGCAAGGTTAAGTCTATTGCGCAGAGCCAAGGATATTTTCACA
>NC_051390.1:15917902-15927902 GCF_015228065.2 Penaeus monodon
TGAGTGAATGAGTGAATGGAGTGAGTGAGTGCGCGAGTGAGTGAGTGAGTGAGTGAGTGAGTGTGTGCGCGCGTGCGTGTGTGTGCGTGTGCACGAATCTTCTCTTATCTTGCGTCGAGCTCCCGCAGCAAAGTTCAAGGAGACAGGCAGCTCCTGACGAGATAGTTGTGGAATCCAGTTTTAGCGATGAATCCATCCTTCACTCTTTATATAATTCAAGAAAGACCTAAGGTTAATTAATTCTTAAGTTTTACCAGGACGAAGTAAATACAAGAGCCTGAACCTACTGGATTTTTTTTTTTTTTTTCAAATAATGCATTCTCCTCGAGTGTTCATCTTCATCCTTGAGCCCTCATGCAGCATGACTGACAAATAGCATGCATCACGGGCTTCATTGCCAGTCGGAAAAGAGTGATTATAGGGTGATTATGATGTCATGGCGGCTCTCTAGAATGATCAGGGTGCCCCTCTCCTCTGGCTCCTTCAGTCAAGACGCCCCTAAGTCGTATATGTATGAAAGACCTTTTTATTAAGGTTAGTGCAATCTGAACGGCAATAGAACTCGCAAAAATGCCTTTCAGGGGTCAGGCTGCTGCAGGCGGACACTAATTCATGAAGATGATTCGGCTTTTCATGGCCCCCTTCACCCCCCCTTAGCGATAAAGGAGAAAAATGCGATATTGTTTCGCCCTCTCTCCCGGCGACGATCAAAGCGAAGTAGCACCCCATGAGCGAGATTACAAGCCGGGTTGCCGCTTCCATCACATATCCCTGTAATACTGCGCTCCTGAACGAGCATAAGGATTCGTGTTCGCATTATGAACGCTTCTCGGCCGATGCTATTTACCCGCATAAACTTGATGATTAAGATAACAGAAGCAATTGGCATAATAACAACGAAGGGCAACGCAGCTCCTCCCCAATACTGATCGAGGGCGTGGCTTGGCGCGGCATGGCATCAGCACCACTCGGCCCCCATCTCTTCACATCAGCGGAATCGTAAGAATAATCTTTTTATATGGAGTCATCTGACGCACGCATTTCACGCAACAACGATTCCAATAAACAAGTTCCAAAATATAGACAAGAAGGAGAACAAGCAAAGAAAACGGGAGGTTAAAGGTCCCGATCAGGGGGCACTATATCATTTATGAATATTGCCACGAACTTCCTTCGCCGCAGCATTTCAGTCGACTTGTTTTACACTCACATGGCAGACACTTTAATGCTTATCGGTTGCACTTCCTATTTCATATAAAATGTCCAATGGGATGTGAAGGTAAAGATATTATAACGAGATCGGCGGTGATCAGGAGCAACAGCAGATAAACGAGAGAAGAAGAAAAAGAAGAAAAAGAGAAACGTAAACCTGTGACTCCAGTGGCAGGAAATGTTTCAGAAAGAAGAACACCGGATTTCAGAAGGGAAAATAAATTGTAAAGTAAGAGACGATACTTGACAATGAGAAAATGATAAATAGTCATTATGGAATATTGGATTGAGAAGGTTAAATCACTGTAGACCACGCTTGTAGCAACAAGAGTATCATCTACATTTCTAGCATTCCGGAAAGAATGTCTCCTGAATGAACAATATGATTTTTTTTTCTCTTTAGAAATTGAAATTCGAGTAAAACATCCATAGATCCAAGCTTCATAATCATTTGAAAAAAATGGATATCAGCGGTTATATAGATCAGTTGCTTGTCAGTGAACGAAAAGGCTCATTGAATTTAAGCGGCGAAATCAACACATATGGAGCGATCCTTTGCGATTATAAAGGAGCCGGCGAGGGCGTGGTGGGCGGTGACGGATAGAATTCCCGTGAAAAATGACGAGTGCCTTCCTGCAGGGCGTTTGTTTCTGGAATTGTCTGCTAATGGGTTGATCCATTAATTACGTCGGAATGATTTAGAGCTGGACCCTCGCCAGCAATACTTATAGGAGCGGGTATATAAATAAAAGTGATGTGGGTGCTTATTTGACCCACGAGCGCATCCACAGGCTTGTATTCGTCTTGGTCTGCTGTAAGGATATAAATCCAGCGGGGTATGGTGTGCGCTGTTTGTCTCTTACGTAATGTGGTATTGAGATGTGTGATAATACGGTGTCTGGAACAAAGTAAGGCATAATAAAACGCACGATTAATGTGATTAATTTCTTTTGGTGTGTTTATCATATGACTCGCTGTATAACAAGTTCTGTGACCCTTAAGAAGAAGTATCTCCGGCGACCTGAAGTGTCAAAGGTCGCCGAGTGTGTTCGCTGTGACCTGTTGTGAGAGAATGTCCGATGTGACCCGAAGTGTGAAAGTTTATCGTTCTTGTGATTAGATATGTGAAAGTGTGTCTCGGGTGGCCTTTATCTCGGTGCTTGCAAGATGATGCTCCGGGACCTTGCTCACTTGTTCTCTTGTTATTGTTCCGGCATTTGCAGCGAAATTCTAGAGTGTTGTGCGAAGCTGCTCCAGACACTGAGACGTGGAAGTTGCCCTGTAAAGTCAAGTTAGACTTCAATTAATATCATCGAGAGGTGTAGGTATCTGTTTTTCTTTTTCTTTCTTTCTTTCTTTCTTTCTTTCTTCATTTTCCCCTCTTGTTTGGGTTTTGGATGGAATCGGTGTTTTCAAGGAAGATATGAAGTATTATTAATTTCATTAAAAAAAATTCTTTTATAGACTACTTATCACGGACTCACATTTGAAGCTGTTTGACTTGTAGAAGGTTGTGTGACCCGTAGTTTAGAAGGTCAGTGGTTAGAAGTACAGGAAGCAGAGTGAATCTCCGGGTGGGTTAGAAGCGCTGTCTAAAATGCCACCGAAGGCATCCATGTCTGCGTGACAATGACAAGCATAAATTCGACCCCTTGGCTCATGACAGGATATAGGCAAGAGAGGATCGTTAAGAAGATGGCGTGTCCTCTCCTTCACAGCTCATCTTACCACACCTGACTGGGCGGAGCGTGATAAGGTGTGTAAAGTCAATATATAAAGTTAATGGGCGGTAAACATGTCTCCGGAGGCGAGGGAGGCCCGGTTGGCTGGTTCACATAAGGGAGAGTTTACGTGTTGCTGCCCCGGTCTCTTGTCACACCTCACTGACGCCGCCCGCCGCTCCCTGCCGCACGCCCACGCCATCTCTTCCTGCCGTCGTCTCTCCTGCTGCCCGCCCACATCACCTCGCCACCCACTACTCCCTGCTGCCCGCCCACGCCCCTCCAGATGCCATTGCTCTTGCTTCTGCTTACACCATTCCTTTGTTGCTGCGCCCCTTCCGAATCCCTGTTCCCCGCCCATAATGCACTCCCCATCAGCCTCTTACTCACCGCATTAACCCATCCGCCTTTTAACACTATCTTGTCCTCATCATGAAATCTGCCTGTCAAATTCACCTCGCTTCTTATCTGATTAGGCAATTTCCCTCTTTCCTCTGCCTCACGCATTTGCATAAATTTCAAATCTCTGCCTTGGCTACGGGGCCTTGTAGATTACCATAATCCTACTTTACACAATCTAGTTAGTTAACACCTGTCATTTTACCCTACTTACTCTGCAAATAGCACCACTACCTGTCACCCTCCCACTACCTGTTTACTACAATATGTAATCGAACTAGCTGAAACGGCATCACTTACCCTTGTTTTTTATATCCTCAAGCTGCCAAATTATTCTAAATATACATCTATCGTTACTCGTCAGCACCTTAATTTTCTTCTCCCTATCTATCTGCTTCCTATTCTCCGCTAAGAAAAAAAAAGTGTTGATATATTTTCCTATTTTCTTTTCTTTATAATTTGATACGATATACATAATGATTAAATCATTCTTCTTGCATCTCAAGATCTCAAGACACGCAAACTATTTTAACATTCACCCACACACACACACACACACACACACACACACACACACACACACACACACACACACACACACACACACACACACACACACACACACACACACACACACATGGAAATACGACCGCGTACCTATACATACACATATCCACGTGCCAGCAAAGGCTCTAATGTAAATATAATTCTTCTTGTCCACGCCCACAGCCCGTATCGGCGAACACCACCACACCTGTACTACACACCTGTACACACACCTGACGTCGCATACTGCTCTACATCCGCCGATAAGCTTGCACACACGTCCACGCCCACCACTCCGTTGTAGGGCGCCGCACGCACACAAGTCCATATCTGCGTACAGGGCCGAGTTCATTTACATACCCGGCGCATACACACTCATTCATTTGCAAGTTCAACCCTCATACACTCTCTCGCATTGATTCATATAGCTCGGTGTTTACATGGCTGGATTTGGGGGTCCCTTCGACTTTAAGACTTTGGACAAGTTTGATTTATATCACCGTAAAGAGGATTTTTTTCCTTGGTCTTACTGTTTATAACTTGTCTGCTTGTTTGTCTGTCTCTTTTGTTTGTGTGTTTCTCTGTCTGTCTGTGTGTTTCTGTGTCTGTCTGTAAGTTTCTCTATCGGTCTGTCTGATTCTGTCTGCCTGCCTATGTGTCTGTTTGACTGTTTGTCTGTCTGTTTGCGTCTCTGGCTGTTTGTTTCTATCTCCTCCTGTTCGTTTCTTCGCTCACTATAAATCAGATACAATTTTTTCTCGTCTAACACTAGCTACATCAGCTCTCTCTCTCTCTCTCTCTCTCTCTCTCTCTCTCCTCTCTCTCTCTCCCTCTCTCTCTCTCTCTCTCTCTCTCTCTCTCTCTCTCTCTCTCCCTCTCTCTCTCTCTCTCTCTTCTCTCTCTCTCTCTTCTCTCTCTCTCTCTCTCTCTCTCTCTCTCTCCTCTCTGTCTTTCTCTCTTCTTTCCTCTTTCCCTGTTCCTCTTTTCCTACTCTGCTTTTGCAAGTCATATAAAAAGAATAATTTTTATTTTTCTCGTCTTGCTATCTATAAGTGAGTCCCTCCTCTCTCTCTCTCTCTTTCTTTTTCTCTCTCCCTGCAAGTCATATAAAGATTTGTTTTCTTCATATAAAACTTTTTTTCTCTCTTTCACTTTATCTGTCTGTCTGTCTGTCTATCTATCTATCTGCCTATCTACCTACCTATCTATCTATCTATCTATCAATCTATCTATCTATCTATCTATCTATCTATCTATCTATCATCTACCTATCTATATATCTATTTATTTATTATCTATCTATCTATCTTTCTACCTATCAGTCTGTCTATCTATCTATCTATCTGTCTATCTATCTATCGATATAAATATGAATATTCAAACTTGAGTTGAAACAACACGTGCGATGTACTGTTTTAACAATGCATTTAGCCATTATGCATGTCTACTTCTTTTATCCAATACTACAGCGTTATTATCCTGTTGCTTCTCGTACTGATACCAAGCCCCATGCAACTGTTTACTGGCGTCGGGGTGGATTATGGATTATCACTGAGGCAGAACACTTTAACGCTAATGATGCCTAATGATGCCTAATGACTCTGATTGCGACAGAGTCTCCTGCGTACCGAGAGAGAAGGGGGGGGGGGGATGTAGCACCAGAAAGGATAATGAGAGCGTTAATTCCTGAAGGGTACAGATCTTCATATCCTTAAAGAACGTATCTGAGGGATTCGTGCGTGATTGTGATAATAGTAATAATGATATCAAGGATAGCAGTAATGAGGGTAATAGTAATTGTAATGGAAGAAAAACCCACAATACCTGAAGATGGAATCCAGGTGGATTTCGAAACTGTAGTCTCATTTTCAATAAATCTAGTTTTTTGTATTGTGGGTTTTTCTTCCATTGTATCAGCACGGAAGAGTGTTTTGCTATTCAGTAATTGTAATAATGATAAGGATAATAATAATAAGAGTAATAATTGTAATGATAGTAATAGTGATAATAATGATAATAACAATAATAATATAATAATAATAATAATAATAATAATAATAATAATAATAATAATAATAATAATAATAATAATAATAATAATAATAATAATAATAACAATAATAACGCTAAAAGTAACACTAACAACAACAACAACAACAACAAAACAAAAACAACAACAACAATAATAATAATAATGATAACAATAATGATAATAATAATAATAATAATAATAATAATAATAATAATAATAATAATAAATAATAATAATATAATGATAATATGATAATAATAATAGTACTAATATTATATAATAAAATAATGATTATTATATAATATATTAATGATAATAATAATAATAATAATAAATATTATAATATATAATATAATATAATTATTATATATTATAATAAATAATATATCATATAATTATTAATAATATATATAATATAATAATAAAACACAAAATGAATAATGAATAAATAATAGATAATAAATATTAATAATAATAATAATATATATATACACGTTAACTAACTATCTATACACTAACTACACTAACTAAGATAATAAATAATATAATAATACAATGATATAATATTCAATAATAAGATACTATAATATAATAATATGATAATATACATATGATAATAATATGAAAATATAAAATATAATAATATAATATAATAAATAAAAAATATACTATATAATAATATGTTTAAAAAATAGTAATATTATAGATAATATAATATCTAATGCAAATGATCAGATATACTTATATTAATAATAAATCTTCAAAAACGCTATTAATTCTAACCGTTGTAATCAGCGCCATTACCATTCGGCCGAGCTTTTATATTACTCACTAATCATATCCCACTTTCTAATTTTCATTCAAAGAGACATGAACATTTACAAATCATCCGACGTTCTACGAGATATAAAGTTATTTTGCCCGGCTTAGGCTTGGCTAATTGGGATTAATAATGATATTGCAACTATACGGGTTCAATCTCCTGCAACAATAGCCGTAGTCGGCAATCGCGAACACCCAGCCATGACCATCAGGCATGCAACACTGGCCATCATGCATGCAACACTTGTAGTATTCATGACTAATAAATCTTGGATATTGCCTGAATACTGCATCTCCCACTTGGCAAATGACTCAGGTTTTCACTGGCTTCGTCAGCGTCTCCGGGTCCTTCTCCATAGGAAGGAGAGCAGCGTGGATTTTGAACCCTATTTGCGGGGGATGTAGAGGTCATTTTCGCTATCGTCCTGGCCTTGTTGATCGGGAACGGATGCTAAGCGGAGAGAAAGACTTATTCGAATATGCTTTGTGATTATCTTGAATGTGGATTTTGATGCAAATTCATACGTCATTGCACCTAAATCAAATTGGTCTGTATATAAGGAAATTTTTTCACAAAGAAGATATTTGTTTAAATGACAAGACCAAAAACGAGTCGAAAAATAAAAAAAAATATTAAAATTCGATCGAATTTCAGGCACACTTGACGGAGGAAAACTCAGATAGAACCGCTATTCATCGTGTTAACATTTCTTCTTTGCCTTTTTTCATACTTTTTGAAACTGGGCGCCGTTGTTCGCCGAAGGGAAGTTCACCGTACTTCGTCTCTGCTCTAAGGAAAAAAAGAGGAGATAGAAAAAAAAGATAGAGGTGTGTTTACATGTGCTCGGGCCTCATGCGTTATATTTTGTTGGTGAGAACAAAGCTAAGCAGATAGCCAGGGTGTTTGTCCAGCGTCAGCCGTCTGTTGGTCCAAACATTTTTCTGGGTCTTGGAGCTGAACATGTCTTTGTCTTGGGAGTTTTCTTACATTACGGTCACTGGGGTGTTTACGCGTCAGTGGCCTGTAGTTGTAGTATTTAATTATCCTTCCAAGGCAGCGTGGCGTCATTTCTGGTTATTTCTAAATGATTTGTATGCCGTGGCACCAAAAAACATGCCTATTTTAGTCTCAAGCACAGAAGTCGTGCTTCACACTAGAGGTAGATTAAAGCAGGCGTGGTGCAGCAAGTCAAGATCTCAGGTACATCAAGATCTGTTGGGGCTGCAGCTCGCGTCTCCCTCTTCTCCTTAGTCATGAGAGCGTCGGGGGCTCAGCAAACTAGACGTAGTGGGGTGAAGTGGATTGGAAGATGCTTAACTATACGTGCTGCACACTCCGAAGCACCAGGAGAAGTGGTGAGATCATATGAAGCATCCTTGGATTAATTTAAAGAGCGCAATCGGACACCGAACACGAGGGAAATTTTGGAGTGTGTATTATGCTTTCTTTGAAAACATTAACTTATAGTTTAAATGGGAAATTGTATACCACACTTTGCATATATTTTAGCAGCACGCAAGGCCCACCAATGAAAATTATGTGAATATCTTCTTCAAAAAACAACATTTGTGTATGTGTGAGAGATACAGTCGTGTGTGCAGTGGTAAGGATGCATGTGCGTGTGCGTATGTACATGTGTGCGCGTTGCATAAACGTTGACTCAATCTGCTGGTGGGCTGCGAGTTCATCCGGCGGGTCAAACTCGAGGGCGGGAAAGGTCAATCTCGTAAAGGTCATAATGACACGGAGCCGCAGAGCTGGAGTTTTCTGGAGTTTAGCGAGACATTTCTCTACTGAAACTTGGAGCAGAGTGGCGGCCGCCGCAGGCGCTCGGGGATTATCGCCGAGTGAAAAGATGTAATTGCAGAGTAAAGAGCTCGTCACCATTTAAAATTTTATAAAATACGATAAATAATACCGTCGCCTTATCTATTCCGCTTTCGCACATATATACACGTGCGCGCGAACAAGTCACACACATACACACTGTGTGTGAGTGTGTGTGTGTGTGTGTGTGTGTGTGTGTGTGTGTGTGTGTGTGTGTGTGTGTGTGTGTGTGTGTGTGTGTGTGTGTGTGTGTGTTGTGTGTGGCGTGTGTGTGGCGTGTGTGTGCGTGTGTGTGTGTGTGTGTGTGTGTGTGTGTGTGTGTGTGTGTGTGTGTGTGTGTGTGCAATGCATTTGCTTCTCCTTATATATCTGAATAATTTAAGATTCACAATACAAACGCATCGCCTTGATGTTTGCCAGTGCCTACATACCGGTTTAATTAAACACCATGTTAATATTTTCCCGTTATCTCTGTTCATGACTGAAAATGAAACGAAGAAAAAATATGGAAGAATTGGACCAAAAATCCAATAACAACCGCAGAACTACTGCCAGAGAGACTCCCTACCTGTGAAAACAATGTAATTATTTCTTAAAGGACCCGAGGTCGGCGGCGAATATCTTTGATCTCTGTGAAGAGAGGCCAAGAACTGCCGGTTCGTCTCCCTCTCACTTAGTTATTCTCTCTCTTTTTTATCTCTTTCTTTCTTTTTATTGGCCGATAATTACGTCTTCTTGCCGGACACACAATTGGGCATTGTTCAGTATGCCATAGTACCTTATCTGGTAATACGTGCAAAGGCGCCCAGCTTAATGATTACAGCCGAAGCAGCGGGTGGCTGAATGAGTGATGACCCTTGCGATGGTCGTTTGTTTGCGCGTGGAAAAAAAAAAAAAATGCCACAAAAATGACACTTCACGCTGGATTTGTATCTCGTTTTTTATTTGCCGAACCAACATGTTGGCATAGAAGGGACGGCCTGCTTGTAGCCTACTGTGTGGTCTGAGGCTGTGTTGGCCGATTCGTTATGGCAGCCTGGTAAAGGACAACCATATGGTTCGGGGGCTCTCATTTAAAGGTGGTTAGACCCGTTCGTCTCTCCGCCTCGCCGATGTCCCTCCAGTAGTTGTTTGCCTTTTCAAATGATCAGGCGAGAGAGCGCCACTTCGGGAAGAAAGAGAGCATTCGAGTTGGTGCATTTGGCTTTTTCTATCAGCTCCCAGCAGCCTTGGCTCTGCTCATAAGGCGCTGGGTTATTTAGTGAACCACCGTGATAGTTATACGTTTGCCGAGAAGTCCGATTATGATTGTTGTAGCTAATGTTTACTTCAAATATTTCCAACCGGCTAAAGGCGTAAGTGGCGCAACTTTTATGGAGTGGGGGAGACCTAAACCAACATGGCGTCATCCCGACCATGACCTCTGATGTTTGTCGAGCG
>NC_051390.1:15932902-15940402 GCF_015228065.2 Penaeus monodon
TTTTGCTGTTACAGAGATAAATAAGATAAAAATACGTTTTATATTTCTAGTGTCATTATCGAGTATCATTAATAATAAGAATATGCACATTCTAATGCTAGAGTCTATCATCATACTCTGTATTTAAAGTTAATTATCAATACTTTAAAGGGTCCCATTGTTATCACGATTATAATTATGAATCTAAGTGTACGTATATATATATAGACGACCTGATAATTATCAGATTGTAAAATGTTCCTGTGATGAGTATTATCAACATCACCAACAGCATTTTAATAATCTCTGATCTTGTTCTTTCACTGTTGCCATTGTTATTACCTTCACCAACTCCTTCTTTTATAATTTAATATTATAATTACGATTTTTCTTGTTATTGGCAAACGTTTAACTGCTTTCGCGTTTACCAAATTATTTTTATCCCCCAGACGCGTGTAACCTCCTTAACATAGGCTAGATCCTCGCTCTGTAGAAGATTTACTCTGCCATGCTCTGGTGGAAGCACTTTTTATTCTTCCGATCTCGCTATAAATTACATCTTTCAGCATAATACGACAACCGTAGCACAAGTGTAGAGAACGTTTCATTGCGCATCGTTCGCTTTTCATACGTTTTGCTGGAGTACGAATTAAGAAACTTGAAATTTTGTAGCTGTTATAGCTATGCCTGTGCCGGATGAAATGTATTTGTCGATACCGTGTAGGTATATACGCATGTTTAGAACGAATATTTCAGTTATGAATATGTAAGTAAAATCAAATCAAATAATGGATTTTTCACCCATGAGTACAATCAACCGGACACACAGAACTGAATATACACGTGGATTACGTCAGAAAATATATCTGATTAGTATTGCAATGAAGTGTAATGAAGCAACGTAAAACTGAACTTCGATTTTAGCTCTATGAAATGCCCCGTATAATCTGAAAATCCGGGGTTTCTTCAGCTTTTCACACAACGAAGCACATTTTAATTTTGTTCTTTGTCTTCATCTGATTCCGTCTCTTTGCCGTATTGATTTCAGTGTCACTTCATTTTTAAACCGAAGTATATCATCGCATGAATCAGTCATGCAAACCTTTAAAACGTCGCCAGTGACACGAAACACCTGGGAAAGTACGAACAAAAGCTAGATAGAAAAATAATCCTGTAGCAACTTAAAACTGATGTTTTGTTGACTCGCCTCAACCAGCTGCCCAGGCACAAACTCGCTCCTCCCTCGCCCAGCCAACTGCCTGTGTTATTAGCTGCCGAAGTCGAGTGTTGACGTCATACGCCGCTGATTTATCTATCATCTGCAGGCGTGTTAGTACTACTGCTTTAAGACGGACGTATGAAAAGTGAGGTAGTGATTATGAGGATAGGTAACCCATTGCATAAATCAAAGAAAAGGAAAATATATTGGAAGGCCGAGGCGATGTATCATAATTATTACATTATGACGCAATGCGAGGATAAATTGTTGATTCTTTTAGGTGTTATTGTTGTTATTATTATTATGTTGTTGCTGTTGATGATGATGACGATGACTAAGATGATGATCATGATAATCACAATGATGATCATGATCATCATGATGTTGATGTTGATGATGAACATGAGCATGAACATTGTGGTGATGATGAATGATGATGATTATAATGATAATAACAAAGAAGATGAATAAGGTAACGATGGTAACGATGATACTGATATTGCTACTACTAATGTTAATCCCCATACGGATCGCTACTGTCATAAAACTAATAACGGTAATTTCATATTTATGGTAATGATAAAGATGCTGGCAATGGTACAAATTAAATAGACTATAGTAATGGCAACAACAAAATAGTGAAAATATAGTTAATAAGGATAATAATAGCATTAATGATCACAACGAGTTGATGATGATAAAGAAGAGGAGGATAATGGTAACAATAAAAATAATAATGATGATGATAATGATAACAGAGATACAAAATAATGATAATAATGATGATGATGATGATGATGAATAATGATATGATATGATGATGAAAGGATGATAGATGATAATAGTAATGATGAATAAATAATGTAATAAAATAAATGATATGATGATTGATAATAGATGATGTGATGATTAAATGATGATGAATTATAATGATAATATGATAGATGATAATGATGTATGATGATGTGATGATGATGTGTGATATATATATGATGATTATATGATAATATGATTATGATGATGATGATGAGTATGTTATATATAGATAAATGTGATTATGTGATGATAAAGAAAAAGGATAATATATATGATGATGATGATGAAATAATGATGATGATGATAATGAGTAATGATATAAGATGAATTGATGATGAATGATATAATATGTGATTTAATGGTTGAAAATAATATCGCCGTAATGATATGATGATAATAATAAATATAAAGGAAATATGATAATTAGTAATGATAACAAATAATGGTAATAACAATAAAAAGTATATTAAAAATACGAGTGATATTAAAAATGATCAGTATTATCAAGATAATCAAGATAGATGATCAAGATAGTTAATCTTTGAATATTCAATATATTGATTATTAATTGATATATGGCCACTTTGTGACACGTGCAGTATTTCAAACTATATAAATGTTTGTAATCAAAGAAAAAGGTAATTATCTTTCATATCATATGACAACAACGTACCGATGATGTATAAAGCAGGTAATGATATTAAGTTGAAATTTACATATTGAATTGCCATAAATACTCGTGATTACCATCGGGCTTCGATAATACATCGCTCAATGTTGCAACAGCTGCAGGCATTGAAACCTTCCAATCGACTCCTCCGTAGCAGAACGAAGCTCAGTCAAGCGGCGACAAAAATCTTCTCCTCACGACTAGGGAGGCGATCAAATGAAGCTTAGGAAAGCCCATATAAAGCATGTAGACTCCCACCGCCTCAGCGATACTCACGTTCACAGATGTTTTAAACCTATTAGCCGCCGACGCCCGCACTTAAGCCCCGCGCTTGTCATGGGAACGAAAATACGCATAATAAAGCTTCTACGGCGCCAAAATAGATCAAGTTACACGCCACAATAGACATTAAAGTCTATTCAGTCATGGCATTGAAGACGCCGCCTTGAAACTCCCGCAAACTGTTACCTGGGATTCTTCTTCTGTGACGCGTAGGGAGGGAACGTCGGTCGCCCGCTGACCCTGCTACCGAGCGCCCCGCCACCCCTGCCAACACCCTCCTCGCGGCGGAACCTCCGAAAAGCGGCTTTCCTCGGTCCAGTTAGAAAAAAAAAGAGTCTTTGTTCTTGCGATGTGAGTCAGCTGTGTAAATGGCACAGATTATACTTATTCGCCTGCATGGACATTGTCACAGGGATATGGAGTGAAGTTGCTTTTTTTATTTTATCCAACGCAATCGGGTAATGGGGCTAATTCATCTTCCTTGGCAACACTGAGGATAATCCCTCCATCCTTTCGCGCCGGACACGAGGCGTTGGAGGGCCTGAATAGACACTAGGTGGGCAAAAACGTGCAACGAAGGCGCCCAAATGCGTCTGTCACCTTGCAAGGGTGATGATTTCATTCAGCATTCACCAGTAGAGCGATAAGCAAGTAAGTTCCTTGAGCAGCCATGACGATCCGGATTTATCTGCGGAACAGTGTCTCCTTCCCGCGCATTTCCCTTGTCCCATATCACGGCGGAAGGGGGAGAGAGCGGAGAGAGGGGGGAGGAGGGAGGGAGGGAGGGAGGGAGGGGGAGAGGGAGGGAAAGAGGGGGGAGGGGGAGAGAGGGAGGAGAAGAGGGGGGGGGGGGAGAGAGAGCGAGAGAGAGAGAGAGACTGTGGAGGAGAGACACAGAGACAGGTATAGACAGAGAGAAAGAGAGGGGGGGGGGGGAGAGAGAAAGAAAGAGAGAAAAGAGAGAGAGAGAGAGAGAGAGAGAGAGAGAGAGGAGAGAGAGAGAGGAGAGAGAGAGCGAGAGAGAGGGGGAGAGAGAGAGAAAGAGCGAGAGAGAGGGAAGAGAGAGAGAGAGAGAGAGAGAGAGGAGATAGAGGAGAGAGAGAGAGAGAGAGAGAGAGAGAGGAGAGAGAGAGAGAGAGAGAGAGAGAGAGAGAGAGAGAGAGAGAGAGAGAGAGAGAGAGAGAGAGAGAGAGAGAGATTGTGGAGGAGAGACACAGAAACAAGTACAGACAGACAGACAGAAAATCAAGGAAAAGGCTAGCGTCATTCTGTCAATAGGACCCTTTGTGTTATTTACCCAATACACCCATTATATTTTTTTCAATCTCAAGATCCTCGAAAAGCACCGAAAAAGAAACCATTTGATAAATCATTACAAAGCGCCAGATAAACCGTCATTCACAGATTACCAAACTGGCGATGGGCGCTTTCGATAATCGTTAGACACAGCGGAGCACGTCGGCGAAGAAAGCGACGCCGCACCTGACCATATGTCGGGTGAAACGGCGACCGGCGTGCGTGAAGGGGACTGCCGTGTCTGATTTAGTTAATTAATGACTCGAGTTCCCTGCTGACAGCGGTGGCACTTCATCTTTTCGTCGCCACGAGTGGTGGACATAACGTACTATTACATCTTATGACTTTCTACTTTTACGCACTTTTCCCGCGGTATTTTATATATAGCGAAATACATTTCATACGAAAAGGAAAGAGATATATCAAACAATTCAGACAAGCTAGCCACAAATAAAGCGAAGTGCTTCCAGACTCCTGAATGCTTCAATCTATGGCGTGCCGGCGGAGGGGAGACGTGCGCCTGCTGGGTTGTGGATCATACAATTCCTATGTATCGCCTAGTTTGATCTATTACCTTTTGCTTTCTCGTGCAGTTTAAAGTGAAAAGATTGTGCCATATAAATATAAATGCGTTTTGTTTGTATTATTTGATAAACCGGTAAAATAGCTTTCCAACGTGATCAAAGATCCCTGTTGCAAGTGATATTCAAGTGAGAACATTTACACCTTAAATTTCACTTCTGACGTAGTTACAATGTATGATTCTTGCCCACTGACTCTATTCGCTGGCTGAGAGTTACATCGTGGAGGTGCACTCGAGGCAGATGACCACTTGGTGTCGGCTATTACACTGCAGGTTTACTGAGCCGGGCCACTTAACGCCCCCGTATTTCAACGCCCCGGCCTTATTTAGGCTCATTCCGCTTCCTAAACGCATTGATACGTGTCGGTGATCTCGGGAGATAGTGGCACTCCCGCGGGAGGTTCAAGACGAGGGCATGTTGAGCACCGTCGGGCAGTTGGAGGTGCACGTGAGCGGGTGCGAGAGTAGTCAACCAGCTACATTGGGTGGTCCAGGAGCATGCAGTGAATCTAATGATGGTGTCGTGGCCGGGGGGTCACGGCGGCCCCTCTCATCCGTGCGACCCTGGGTTCCGGGTGCTGCTGCTGCTGCTTGTTCCCCGGCGCCCACGTGACCTCGCCCGACTCTTGAAGCACTCGTGAGGCGCACTCATTCGAGGACGTGCTTCGGAGACTGGTCACACCAAAAGGGACGTGGATGCAGCATAATGGCGTCAGCTATTGTAGTCGGTGAATGCTGTAGAAATCCCCTTCCATACAAATTAGCGTCAAACAATACATTTACTAACCATCTCCTTCCATTGAAATAAAAGGTCAGGCTAAAGCCATGATTGCAGGAGGCAGCAAAAAAGAACACCCAAATGCTGAGGAAGAGCACAGCAATAATCGTTAATTAATTGTCATGCCTCATGGGTATTTCCAGTGACCCCAACGTTTAAAGGCTTTGCTTTGGATATAATTACAGATCGTAACTAGCTTGTAGCCCCATCATCTGTTTTATTATTGGCCCGCCGGTAGTGGAAGACTCGTTAGTCTTTGAGCACTTGACCTATAATTAGCAGCGAAGCACATGGTAAACTTGTCTGCAGCCTAGTGGTCAGATAACCTATTACTGGTCCAACAACTTGAAGAAGACCTGTTGGTTGTCTAGCACGCAGACGGCACATTACTATTTTATATTTCGTGAATAATCTTGGCTCTAAGGGAAAACATTAAATAATGGCCTAGTGACAAATATTCTCCCGTTCTTATAACATTCATGGAACTTAACTATCATCTTTTTGTAGAATTTGTCTGTAGTCTATCAGAATTCGTAATACATTTAAATACAGTCATTATCCAACTCTACTTATGAGACTTGTTTAAAGACAGTAAATCATGGGAAGTAACCGGGATAATAAAGATTTAAAACTAATCTTATCTGACTCCCAAGCTTGGTAAGACCTAAATGGACACATATCCAGAAAATTCGTAGTGTCCCAACACCATGCAGGTGGTCTTTTTTGCTCACTAACAACCAGACATAGCTTACTGTGTCCAGGTGAGTCGCTAGTCGTAACTCAGGTTTTAAGAGCGGCCGGAATATCACTAATTTTGTAGGTGAATTGAACATTTCTACCCTAAACCTGATGCATTGATATATGATTTTTTTTAGTTCAAAGCAAAGGATGGCAATGTTTGTCACAGATATTTAATAGTCGACCTGATGAAGATATGAACCGCTGGAAATATTTCAAAATCATGGCGAATTACTTTGTAAAACGAGTTGCTATGCCGCTGTTAGTTATTTCCCTTTAATTCTATCTCTCTTTCTCTTTTCCTCCTTCTAATTCCTTTTTTCTCCATATACATACTCTCTCTTTCCATATATAATCACTTACCTTTCTCTCTCTCTCTCTCTCTCTCTCTCTCTCTCTCTCTCTCTCTCTCTCTCTCTCTCTCTCTCTCTCCTCTCTCTCTCTCTCTCTCTCTCATGCACCTCTCCTTCTCCCCTCTTCTCTCTCTCTCTCTCTCTCTCTCTCTCTCTCTCCTCTCTCTCTCTCTCTCTCTTCTCTCTTCTCTCTCTCTCTCATGCACACATGTTTTTTTTATTTATTTTTATATGCATTCATTTGATCATTATTCTCATTGTTGTTATTATCATCATTGTCATCATCATCATTATTATTATTATCATTATAACTATTGTTATTCTTATTCTTATTCTTATCATTATCATCATTATCACTAAAAATATATAATAGTAATGATAATATCATTATTATTATTATCAAATGTTATCATCATTATTATTATCATTATTATTATTATTATTATTATTATTATTGTTATTATTATTATCATTATTATTATTATTATTATCATCATCATCATTATTATTAGCATTATTATTGATAACGTTATGATTATCATTATCACCATTATTATTAGTAGTAGTAGCAGTATTACTACAATAAAGTATCATGCTGTGACCACGGCGGCTCAGACATGAACCTACCGTTAAAAGAAAGAAAAGTAGCAGTATTACCATCATTATTGTTTTCATCAGTATTGTTATTATTAGCATGGTTGTTTTTGTTATTATTGTTATATTTGTTGTTGTTGTTATTATCATTATTATTATTATTATTATTATTATTTTATTATTATTATTATT
>NC_051390.1:15964841-15967341 GCF_015228065.2 Penaeus monodon
GGTCCCCTGTTTACTGATCTTGAATACGGCTAAATATCTCCAGCTTAATCGGATATTCATGCTCGGTTAATGCAGAGTGGAATATTGAGGTCAAAGGTTAACGCAGGTGTAAATTGTCATGCCAGGAAGCCGGCGCAAAGTTGGCCTGTGGTTGCGATAAATGCATCCGTAACAGTACACCAAAACAGTGTATATATATTTTAACACTGATCCTGCGACACTGAACCTGCAATTAATTCTCTTATGGGTAAAGTGCATTTTCATGCTGAATCCATTTCCTTTTGTGGCGAATTAATATCTTGTGAAGGTCGACAGTTCACAAAAATTCAACGCTGTTTCACGTGGCTGAATTAAGTATGAATGACTTTCGAAAACACTGAAGTCAATCTTTAGCTGGTTAACTCCGCTGCCTATTTCTTAACCTTGTTCACTCGTGCCTGAAGTTCCTTTTAAAGAGGAATCTCGGTGGTAAAGATTTTATAGAAGGTCTTTGCATATATGTATACATGTATGCGTATGTGCACACACACACACACACACACACACACACACACACACACACACACACACACATATATATATATATATATATAGTTGTATATTTGATTTATGTTTGATGTGTATGTAGTCCGTATGATTTATGTGTTATGTATGTGTGTGTGTGTGTGTGTGTGTGTGTGTGTGTGTGTGTGTGTGTGTGTGTGTGTGTGTGTGTGTGTGATCATCATCATCACCATCGGCCTGAATCAATCCACTGCAGGACGTAGGCCTCTCCCAATTTTTTCCAACTTTGTCTGCCTTGCGTTTTTTTGTTTCCAGTCTTGGGCCCCAAATTTCGTTATTTCGTCACGCCATCTTGTCATTGGTTTGGCCTTTGGCCTCTTTATGTTATCTATAAGCCCAATCTGTTACTTTCTTTGTCCATCTGTCAACCTGTCTCTGACATATATGACTTGCCCATTGCCTTTTTTTTTTCTCTCTCTCTCTTTTTTTTGTGCTCCCTTGTATATCTTTCACTTCTGTCCGTTTCCCTGAGCCACGTCGCCCTCATCCGATCTCTTAGGCTAATTCCCAGCACCAACCTCTCCATCCCTCTCTGGGCACCTTATTAGTTTCCTCTCCAGTAATTTGGTTGTAGTCCATGTTTCTGATCCGTAGGTCATAACTGGGTCTGCCCTCCAGCATCTAGATGCTAGCTGTGTTTGTCTGTACGAGTTGCCCTAGGTATATATACTTGTCCATTACCCCCCCCCCCCCTCTCTCTCTCTCTCTCTCTCTCTCTCTCTCTCTCTATATATATATATATATATATATATATATATATATATATATATATATATATATATACATATATATGAATATACATAAGAGAGAGAGAGAGAGAGAGAGAGAGAGAGAGAGAGAGAGAGAGAGAGAGAGATACACACACACACACACACATACACATTATATATACATACTTTATATAAAATATAAATATATATATATATATATATATATATATATATATATATGTGTGTGTGTGTGTGTGTGTGTGTGTGTGTGTGTGTGTGTGTGTGTGTGTGTGTGTATGTGTGTGTGTGTGGTGTGTGTGTGTGTGGTGTGTGTGTGTGTGTGTGTGCATACACATTATATATACATACTTTATATATATATATATATATATATATATATATATATATATATATATATATATATATATATTGTGTGTGTGTGTGTGTGTGTGTGTGTGTGTGTGTGTGTGTGTGTGTGTGTGTGTGTGTGTGTGTGTGTGTGTGTGTGTGTGTGTGTGTATGGCCGAAAATTCACATACATACTGACACACATCTCTATAGGTCATGTGTTGATTTCCTGCCCTGAACATATTATCTGTAACAGCGGTGCAGGTACAGTAAGGTGTGAAAAGGGAACCATTTGAGTATCGAGTAGTGTTCAGGTTTTTATATTTGCTTGGCAGCATACCACAAGAGACCTTCAATGAAATGAAAGCAAATCATATGATGCTTCTATCCTAGTCTGCCATTGATGAAGAAACCATCAATCAAGTGGAGACTGACATTTACGAAGATCGCCGTATTACTGTTCGTCAAGCCTTCCCAAGACGTCAAGATGAGTGTTAGGTCTGTGGACAAAATCATTCATGACCATCTACATATACAAAAGTTGTCTGCTCGATGGGTTCCCAGCCCACTCACGCCTTTCCAGAAGCAGGAACGAGTCCATTGTTCCAAGGCTCTTTTAGCCATATGTCATGAAAACCAGGAGGTCTTTTTGACAGACTAATTACACAGGATGAAACTTGGGTCCATTACTGTAATCCAGAAACTAAGGCCCAGTCAGAAAAATGGATTTTGACCCCCCCGCCCCCAATAAAAAAGGCTATGTGTTACATCCTTGACAGGCAGGTTCATGCTCACAGTCTTTTGGGACAAGCATGGAGTAGTGATTTCCTGGCACTTTCAATTACAGGAGCTTACTACGCTTCACTGCTACAGGAATT
>NC_051390.1:15977341-15982341 GCF_015228065.2 Penaeus monodon
TAGATAGGAGAACGGTGATGATAGCAATAATATAGATATGCTAGTGACAGTAATTGCAATTATAACAAGAGCATAAATCCGAGATGAAGGAAGTGAAGAAAATAATCTTGATGATAATAAGAAGGATGGTGAGGGAGAAGACAGGGAATGACGAAAATAAACGAGTTTGGGTTGAAAAATAGCAAACTTTATGATAACAAATTTTGAAAAAAGAAGGGTTTGAGGAAAAAGATGAGGAGGAAGAGAGTGAGCAGATAAGAAAGAGAGGGATAGAGAACAGATGGAGGATTAGAAGAAGAAAGAGAAGATGAAGGAAAATGAAGAAGATTAGGGGAGGAAAAGCAAGAGGAAGGAAGAGGAAGAGGATTAGCAAAAGACAAAGAAAAAGGCGGAGAAAGAGGGAGGCTAATGGATTAGAAGACGAGGAAGAGGGAGAAAGTGAAGGAGGACAAAAGCAAGGAAATTGGAAAAAAAGTGAAGAGGGAGAAGAAAGAAGAGGAAAGCAAGGACGGGAAAAAAAAAAAGGGAAGGAGGGAAACGAGTCGTTTAGCAAAAAGGGCGAAGAAGGAGAGGGAAGAGGGAGAGGAAAGCGAGGTGGATTAGTAAAAGAGAAGCAGGGAGGAGAAGGAGAACTAAGAAGAACGAGAGGATCGGGGAGGTAGCGGGAAAGTGGATGAGTGGGCCATCGATTAAGGGAGATGGATGGCGGCAGGGTGCAAGGGAGGCAGAGAGGGAGGGAAGAGGTTCACGAGGACAGACACAGAGATTAATAAAGGGCCTCGCGGGCGGAGTTAACAGAAAGGGGAGATAAGGAGGGGATGGCGAAGGGTGTAGTGAAAGGGACATCGAGGCCAAAAGGGTGAAGGAAGTCATACTTTAAGAAAGGGTGAGGCTACCGAGTGACATGAGGACCAGGGTGCTCTCGACAAGGGAAGAGAGAGGGCGGGTTGCTAATCACTCTTAGAAAGAGGGTTGTTTGATAACTGATAACGAAGATAGGGTGAAGGATGGGTTGTCTTCTAGGGTAAGGGAAAGGCTGCCAGAGTGAAGGACTGGGTTAGGGTGAAGGGAAGCTTGTATTGTGTAGGTGAAGGGAAGGTGAAAAATAAGTCGTTGTGGGCTGACGATGAGGTGAGATAAGATTCAAAAGTAAGTGTGTGACAAGGAGAGTAAGATGTATTGCAAAAGAGAATTTCTGTTGTGGGACAAGGATCCACTGCTTTTCGAAAGAAAAAAAAACTTTATGGGAAACATTTGTTGGCAAAAGCATTGGTGAAAACCCAAAACGAGCGAAAAAGGGTAAATATGATGTTCTTTTCAAATAAGAAATCTTAAGCCATAAAAGATGTGTATGTGGGGGAGGGGGGCAGAATGAAATCCGAAAATCAACAAGCAAAGGATAAATCTGGAGTAAATCAAGCCCTTGCCTAATTCTGTATTTGCGAGATCCTGACGTTTTCATTACCACGGTACAGTGACTCTGCTCTGAGATAGGGAAGTGTTGAATTTTAACCCAGGATAAAATTTTGCGAAATTCCTTACTGGAAAGGTTTACAGAGAACGAAATTACATCGAAAAAGGGAAAAAGGACAGAGTTGAAATGTGAAATAAACTGAAAGTCAGATTGACTTCTTGGAGAGATAAAGGTGAATGATGGCTCTTTGTGATATAGATTTTCAACACGGAAATTCATTGCAGGGAAGAATTGCAAAAAAAGTACAACCCAAAGGGAAATCCACTAATGGAGAAAAGAGCAGATAATTAAAGGAACAACGCAATCAAACACAAAGAAAAAAACGAAGACAGGAGAAAGATTGCAAGACAAAAAACTCCATTTTTTTCTCAAGAAAGGAAATGGTCGTAAGAAGAGGCTGGAGGGAGTGGAGGGAGTTATAAAGACGTCGAGGCGAGAGGGAGAGGAAGTGCATGTGCAGCGGAGGGGAAAAGAATGTTAGGGTTCACGGGGAGGGCCTCGGAGCGGGAGGGAGGGAGGGAGGGCCTCAGTGCGAGAGAGAGGGAGGGACACCGCGAGGGAGTTGGGGATCGGAGCAGGAGGGAGGGAGGGAGGGAAGGAGGCTGGGAGGGTTTTTGGGGGAGGGAGGGGTTTGGGTGAGGGAGTGTAGGTTTTGGGAAAGGGCAAAGTGGATGGGTCACAGGTGGGGGAGAAGAGGGTTAATGGGGGAAACCAAGTGGGAATTTTTAAACGGTGGGAGTGTCAAAGTGAAGGGGCGTTACCACCAGCATTTCCTAGTGTCTCTGCTTATGTTTGGGAGCAAGACAGGTCAAGTGTGAATGTCTTCATGCAGCATACGTAAAATCGATTAGTGCATTGCCATAACACAGGTCAAGTGGGTTTGTCCTTTGGTGAGGAGGGTCAGGTGAATGCACAGTGTGATACCAAGTATATGATATCCCAGCGTCACACAGGTCAAGTGGATTATACTAGCCGGTCACAGGTTATGTGGAACGAACATCTCGAAGCAAGACAAGTCAAGTGAATAAGCATTTGTAAGCAAGACAGGTGGGCAGTGTCAAGTAGTATCCTGCAGTGTTATCTTGCTGCCCAGGGCTTGTTAGTGATATTGATTATTTCGAAACATAGCAAAAAGCTCGATTCAACTCTAGAATGAAAGAGCTAATGGATGGAAATGAAGGGATTGTCGCAAGCAAGAAGGAAGCTTCCAAATCGGGAGTTGGCGCAATCAAAAGGCGCTGGAGAAAGGGAGGCACAAGGGGGAAGGAGAGGAGGGACGGAAGCAGGAGGAGAGAGGAGGAAAAGTCGAGGAAATTAGTTTGTAAAAAAAAGCAAGAGTAATGCAAAAAAAAGTAGGGAAAGGAAGGGTGAGAAGAAAAAGAGGAAAAAGAATAGAGAAAAATGTACAGGGAGAGTGGGGGGGTGGACAGGGAGAAAGCAAGAAAGGGAAGCGAGAGAATTACCAGGAGAAAGAGGAAAGAAGAAAAAGGGAGAGAGGGGAAAAGAGAGGAGGAGAGAGGAGAAGAGAAGAGAGAGAGAGAGAAAGAGAGGAGAGAGAAGAGAGGAGGAGAGAGAGAGAGAGAAGAGGGAGAGAAGGAAGAGAGAAAGAAGAAAAAGAGAGAGAGAGAAAGAGAAGGAGAGAGAAGGGGAAAAGAGGAAAGGAGAGAGAGGGAGAGAAGAAAGGGGAGGAGAGAAAAGGGGAGAGAGAGAGAAGAGAAAAAGAGAGGAGGAGGAGAGAGAAGAGAAAAAGGAGAGAAGAAAAGAGAAGAAGGGAAAAAAAAGACAGAAAGAAGAGGAAGGTAAGGGAAAAGGAAAGAGAAAGGAAGAGATAAAAAGGGAAAAGAAGGGGGGGAGAAAGGGAAAAAGAAAAAAAGAAAACAAAAAAGAAAAATTTTTAAAAAAAGAAAGGGGAAAAAAGGAAAAAAAGAAGAGAAGGGAAAACCAGAAAGAAAAGAAAAAAAGGTAAGGGGGAAAGGGTTTAATTTAAAACGGTTAATAAAGGTTTGGGGAAAAAGTTTTCGAGGCATTTGATAACAAAAAAAAGGGGGGAGGGGGAAAAAAAGGGGAAAAAAAGAAAAAAGGGAACAAACGAACAAAAAGAAAAATTTTTTTTTCAATTTCCCCCTAAAAAAAAAATTTAATGAAAAAAATTATTTGGGCAATGGGATAAAAAAATAAAAGGTGTATGCCTAAAATTTTTAAACAAAAATGTTATGATGAAAAGGGAAATCAAACATTTTAAAAAAATTTAAGAAGGGGGTTTTAAATAGGGGGGGTTTAAAGGGGTTTAAACAAATAAAACTAATGTTTTTTTTTTTTCCAAAAAAAATTTTTTGGGTTTTGTTTGATTTAAAACGGGTTTGTGGTTTGGGAAAATTTTTTGGGCTTTTTTTTTTTGAATGGTAGGAATCAAAGGGGGAAAATCAAATTTTTTTATTTTAACAAAAAATTATAAAAAAAAATTTCGGATTTTCGAACACCTGTAGAAAATTAATTTAGTTTTTTAAGTGGTAACTTCTTTGGGGGAACCGGGGGGAACCCCAAAACCTTTCAAAATTTAGGGGGAAAAAATTGGGGGTTTTCCATTAATTTTTTTTTGTGGGGGCATTGGGTTTTTTTGTTTTGAGGGGTTTTTGTTTTGGGGGGGTTGGGGGTTTTGTTGGGAGGGGTTTTTTTTGTTTCGGGGGTTTTTGGGGGGTTTTTGTTGTTTCTTGTTTTTGTTTTTTTGGAAATGGTGAGGGCCGGGGCGGAGAGAAGATGCTAAGTTTTTTTTTTGGTACTGGGGGTATCTATTTTTTAAAAGTTATTGAATATGGGAAGGGGAGTGTTGGAAGGAGTTAAAGGAAAAAAAAAAAATGGAAATGGTTAAAAGATTCTTTTCCTTTTGGCGGGGGCCATCGTCACACCCCCCCCTTCCTCCATTCATCGTGTTAGTTTTGTTTTTAAAAAATTAATATTATATTCTATTTCCATTTTTCCCTTTTTATAAATAAGGAATTGGGTTCATTATAATTAAATTTTTAATACAACATAACATAAAACATAATATTAACCCCAAAAAAACGGGGAACTAGGGGGGGAAACCCCTTCTAATATCAGGGGATAAACCCCATTATTAATAAAATTTTTTATTAACTATTAATTACCTTAAAACAACCTTTTTCTGGAGCGGGAAATGGCAATGATCTTACGCCCTTTTTTTGGTGACTTGGGAGGCATCTTTTAATTCAGGTCGGTGTTTTCCCCTTTCCCTTTTTTTTGAAGGGCAGGGGACTTAGGGATTTTTTAAAAAAACTTACCCGTCAAATTCCCAACATGTTTTAAAATTTTTTCTCCCTTCCTGCCCTCTGTAAAAACGCATCTCTCCCTTTTCCCCCTTCCTATTTCTTTTTTTTTCTATCTCCTTTTTTAAAAATACCCCTATATTATTACTATCATATATTTCTATTCTCCCTTTTTTTTCCTTCCTTCTTTCCCCTTTTTTTTATCTTTATCATTATTTTTTACCACATCAAATTAAAAATCT
>NC_051390.1:15994841-15996710 GCF_015228065.2 Penaeus monodon
TCGACTTTCAGATTTTCCAGAACTCTGTTTAGGAGAGACATGAATCATTATTTAAGATTAAAGTATATAGAAATACTTGCAATTTCACATAGTTCCGTAAAAGCTCATATATGTTATACGAAGTAATCCGAAGCTCACTTGACCATGATTGCTTACAAGTTGGCAAGTTCTTGAAGACGGAAATCTAAGCTACATATTTGGCAGGCCTTTTCCCCGCGAGGGTGTGCGGTGTGCGCCAAACATTTATCTCCCAATCATAATGCAAGTGGAGATGGCCACGCCCCCTTCCTCTCCTGGCCACCCCTCCCTTGACCCGCGCCGGAGCTAACCTTTCCAACCCTTCCCTTTCTGTTGTCTCTGTTGTTCCTTTTGTGATGCGCAGGTATTTTTCTGTTGGAGAATTGCGGTTGGGACTTTGTGAAAAAATCGCAATTGTTTTTGGCTGGTGCGCGCGTATTTTTTTCTGCTTGTTTTTTTTTTCATTTCCTTTTTAGACAATTGCTGCAAGGTTCAGTGAATAAGGAAAAATGGAAGTAAAGAAAGTGAATAATATATGCAGCGTAACTCCGCGCCAAAGGTGGAAGCAAGATCGTTCAGCAGATGAATAGAATGGTTTCAGTTGCTCGGCTGTCCCGCATTTGTTACCTGTCATAAGACCAGATTTCCTGCAGTTGCTTTTAGTTTATGTAGTTTCGTGTAAGGTAGGTAACACGTTTACCTTTTAGTTCATTACAGTTTAGGAAAGGCTTTACAATCCTTAATGGCTTCATTTAGCAGTCCCTTTAAGAGCCCTAGAATCCTTAATGGTATGGAAGAGCTGATGGGGTGAGATGAGCTTGTGGAACTGAAGCAACGTCCTCAGCTTGCAGGCAATCTCAGGAGAATGATAGAGGCTTTGTGTGCAGCACTTGGGAGGGTCATCGGATGCTATGATAGCTATATAGAGATAAACAAATGATATCTGGGCATATGCGCGCTCACACACAAACACGTTCACACTACGCATTTATATATCAGTATATACATACATACATACAACCATAAATATACGGCATATAAGAAGAGGTATGTGTGTGTGTGTGTGTGTGTGTGTGTGTGTGTGCGCGCACACATGTATATATATATATATATATATATATATACATATATATATATATATATATATATATAATATATATATATATATATATATATATATATATATATATGTGTGTGTGTGTGTGTGTGTGTGTGTGTGTATGTGTGTGTGTGTGTGTTTTGTGTGTGTGTATGTGTGTGTGTGTGTGGTGTGAGTGTGGTGTGTGTGTGTGTTTGCGTGTATATATATATATTATATATATATATATATATATATATATATAGATATATATAATATATATATATATTTATATGTATATATATATATATATTATATATATATAGATAGATAGATAGATAGATAGATAGATAGATAGATAGATAGATAGATATACAAATAGACACACACACACACACACACACACACACACACACACACACACACACACACACACACACACACACACACACACCACACACACACACACACACACACACATATAATATATATATATATAATCATATATAATATATTATATATATATAATATATATATATATATATATATACTTATAGATATATATAGATATAGATATAATATATATACTTATCATTATATATATATATATATATATATATTATATATAATATATATTATATATATAGATTATATATATTATATATATATATATAATTTTATTATATATATAAGTATATATATAAAAAATTTTTTAAAAAATATATAATTTTATATAAAAAATTATATATATATTTTATATATATTATATTATA
>NC_051390.1:15999310-16002817 GCF_015228065.2 Penaeus monodon
CCCCTCTCTCTCTCTCTCTCTCTCTCTCTCTCTCTCCCTTTATTAATATTTTATTTTTATAAAATATAAATTATATAATTATTAATAAATATATATATTTTATAAATTTATATTTTCGACTTTTGTTTCTCTCTCTCCCCCTTCCCCCTCTCTCTCTCTCTCCTTCTTTCCCTTTCCCCTTTTCCCCTCTTCCCCTTCCCCCTTTCTTTCTCCTCTCTCTCTCTCTTTTCTCTCTTTTATCTCTCTCTCTTCTCTTCCCCTCTCTCCCCTTCTCTTTTTTCTTTTCTTCTCCCCCCTCTCTCTCTCTCTCTCCCCTTCTCCTCCCCCTTCTTTCTCTCTTTTTTCTTATATTACCTCCGGTTAATTATGGGGGAGGAACCTCAATCGACCCATTCTTTTCCCTCATTTTCCTCATTTAAGAAAACCTTTCCCGGGGTTGTTGGGGCCTAATTTGTATGTTTTGGGACCGTGAAACCCTTTCCCTCAATTCCCTTGCGGGGGTTTAACTTTTCCCGTTTTTGTATCTGCACCTCGTAAATTATAACTTCATAAAAAGTATTACCGTTTGCTGTATGATACATATGAATGAGTGGGTTTCCTATGCAGCCTTGCATGTTGCACTACACTAAATTTTAGTTTCCCTTCCCAATTCTCCAAAAATAATTCTTTTAGGGTAATATATAAAAAAATTTTCCGGGGGCCCCCCCCCCCCCCCCCGGGTTTGGGGTAATTCCCCAAAATTTGGTTTTTTTGTTTTCGCCTGGGGGGTGGCCTTTTTTGCGTCCTTCCTTGGGGGGTATCTGTTGCCTTGAGTTTTTTTTGTAATACTAGACTTTCAAGAAAACAAAAGCCCTGAATGATCACAAAAAATTCGAAAAAAGGCCCTGGGAAAAATCTTTTCCTTTGCTGTTCCTTTCCTTCAAATTCCGTTTAAAACAAGAAAATTCTTGTAAAATTAGTAAAAAAAAGAAAAAAAAAAAGGAGGGGGGGGGGGGGGGCATTAAAAAGGGAAAGATAATTAAAAATTTTTAATTTACGTGAAATTAAAGATTATGTTAATGGGGGGGAATTTTCCCCAAGCATTTTAACCTTAAAGGGCGGACTTTCATCTTTGCAGATCGGTTGCCGGGCTTTGCAGAAAGAAGAAGGGAGGCGGTCGTATCAAAAGGGAAAGGGGTGCTCCCGGGGGGACATAAACCCACTCCCCTTCCCCTTGGACCTGACGTTGGGCGTCCAGGGTTTCTTTTTCTATTTCCCTTTTGTTTCCCTATTCTTTTTTTGTTGATTTTTTATGCGGAGGGCCCAAAAAAAAAAGAAAAAAAAAAGAAAAAATGGCGACGAAGAGAGAGAGGGATTATTTATATATATTATATATATATAAATATATAATTTTTATATTATATTATATATATATATATGGGGTTTTGTGGTGGGTGTGTTGGGTGTGTGTTTTGTGTGTTTTGTTTTGTGTTGTGTTAAACACACACCAACACTACACACAACACACCACACAAACACACACCCAACACACACACACCCACACACAACCCCAACACACACACCACACAAACAACACAATATATACTAATATATAACTAAAATATATATATATAATAATAAACCAAACACCCACACACACATTGTGGTTTTATTTTAGATTTTAAGATAGATAGATAGATAGATAGATAATAGATAGATAGATAGGTAAAATAGTAGATAGTAAATATATAAGATGATAGATAGACAATAGATGATAGAGAGATAGGAGTAAAAGGGGATAGAGAGAGAGGGGGGGGGGCACACACACAAAAACACACACAACCCCACCACACACACCCCAAAACACACCACACACCCACCACACACACCACCACACACCCAAAAACACACACACAAAACACACAACACACCACACACACACAAACAAAACCCAACCCTACCTCCCTGCAAAATATAATATATATATATATATATATAAAAATATATATATAATTAAAATATATATGTTGATATTATATATATAAAATTATAATTTTATATAATAATATAACTATATTATAATTATTATATATATTACTATAATATATATAAAAATATATTATATATATATAATTTTAATATAAAATTTTTATATATTTAAAATTTTTATATTTTATTATATAAAAGGGGGGGAGAGAAGAGACAGAGAGGAAAGAAAGGGAGAGAGAGAAAGAAAAAGATAGGGTGAAAAAAAAGAAAAAGGGAATAAATATTTTTGGGTTCCCCTTGGATCCCTTTTTTTTTATTCTTGGTTTTGACCGGGTCTTTTTGACTTCATTTTACGTTTTTCTTCTTAAAAACCCCCCCCGTGTGCAAAAAAATTGGCCCCGGGTTTTCCAACCCCTAGGGGACCGGGTTTTTAAACGCCGGGCACAAGACGGGTAGACCGGGAAAAACACTACACCCCACCAAAACCACGCAACACAAAACCACACCCACACAACCCCCACACAACACACACACCACACACACACCCCACACAACACACACACACACTCCCCAAAAACACCCCACCACCAAAAAATCCCCACACACTACACACACAAAACCCCCACACCCAAAACACACACACACACCACCAAAAACCACACAACACAAACTACAAAACGCTCGCCCCACGCACCACACAAACACAAAAATACCACGCCGCGCCGGGACACACAAAACCACACACACAAAACGCCCCCCAACCCCAACACCCCACACACACACACACAACCACAAACCACCACACACACACACACAGACACACACACACCCCACATACCCCACAAAAAAAAAACATACATACATACATATATATTATATATATAATATATATTTTATATATTTTATATATATAATAGAGAGAGAGAATAGAGAGAGAGGGGATATAGAGAAAAGGAGAGATAGGGAAGGAGGTTTGGGAGGGGGGGAAGGGAAAAGAAGAGAGGAGAGAGGCGAAGGGGGAGAGAGGGGTTTGGGGGAGAAACTAAGAAAAGAAACTAGGGATTAGGAAATAAATGGGGGGGGGGGTTTAAAAGAAAATATAAGGGTTTAAAAAATAGACAAAAAAGAGGGATTATCATTAAAAGGGTTTTTTGGTATTAATAATAATTATAAATATAATTTTCTTAAAAAAAAATTTTATATATATTTTTTTATATTTTTATATACCTTTATAAAATTAAATTATTATATATATCGATAAAATTTATAAGAAACAAAAAAAAATACAAAAAAAAAAGGCAAAATAAAAAAGGGAAAAGAGAGAGAGGAAAAGAGAGAAGAGAGGGATGAGAGGGAGAGAGGAGAGGGGAGGAAAATGAAAAGAGAGAGGCCGAAAAAGGGGAGGAGAGGAGAGAGGAAAGGGAGGAAAGAAAGAGGAAAAGGGGAGAGAGAAAAGAGAGAGAGCGAGGGAGAGAAGGGGAGGTGGAAGGAAAACGAAAAAGAGAGAGAGAGCGGGGAGAGAGGAGAGAGAGAGAGAGA
>NC_051390.1:16010417-16017445 GCF_015228065.2 Penaeus monodon
CTCCTTATACGTTTTTAACCCCCCCCCTCACAGCTTATCCCGCCAGGCGTTCGTAGTGTTGGGGTGGAGAGAGGGGGGTGAGGGGGGGGGGTGACAGGGGTGACGGCGATAACCCCAGCTTGCTAGACAAGACAAGGGACCATCAGGGCGCTGGTTCATGGTTGTTGACAAGTGACCCCTAATTGGGTTGTTGCCTATAAAGTGTTGCAAACTTTCATGAACCTCGGTGATTTTCACACTGGTTAAATTTTCTTTACGCTTATTTCATGCGGACCCGTATTTTCATTGAATATCCAACCTGATTGAAATATCTGAAGCGGTGCCTTGTTGACCCACGATGATATGCAGAGACTGCGCCAGAAAGCAGCTACATTCATCGACCACCCACACGAAATACCACGCACATCATCGACGCCGTTTCTGCCTCGAATGGAATGATATATGGGTACTGAAAATTACCGACACACATGTAAACTGATAAACCTCTGTACGGTTGAAGATATCATAAGATGGAGTTACAGCATTACATAGACACGCGCACATAAATAGCAAAACACGAACACAGCATTCTTTGACGTTTAGGTGAGCATAGATAAATAGGTGTAAATTTATGTGTATGCTCTGGAGAATTTTGTTTTGTTTTGTTATCATTCTTATTATCATCATTACTGTAACTGTTATTATTGACACTATCATTATCGTCACCAGTACTGTTGATGTTAATATTATCATTATCATTATCTTTATTATTGCCATTGTTATAATCATCATTATCAATGTTATTGTTAGTTATTTTTTTTGGTATTAGTTTTTTATACAATATTATCATCATCATTATCATTATATTCAATATTACTATTATCATCATCTCATCATGATGTTATTTGTTTTATTATTATTCTCATTGCTATCATAATTACTATTTATATGATTATTATCATTATCATTTCCATCATTATTATTACTATTATTAGTTTCTTCTTCATTTTCTCATTATTATTAGTATTATTACTATTATCATCATTTTTATTATTATTATTGTTGTTATTTGAATTGTTATCATCATCATCATCATTATTATTTATTTTATTATTATTATTATTATTATTATATATGTTATTTATTATTATTATTATTATTATTATCATGTAAATTATTGTTCAAATTAAAAATTACTGGTAGATTGTAAAACCGACGTGTAAAGCGGGGAAGCTGATTATTACCAATAATCAAAAGGTTCTCGTTCTGTTCCACTCAGTACTCTAATATTCTCCTCAATATCATGGCTGTTCCTTTTAATAATGTGTTTTTTTTAGTGCAAGTGGATCTTTAGCTCTATTCCGATGGTTTATAAATTTCTTAAAAATTTGTGTTACCACTTCCGAAGGCTCCTACCAATAACAGGTACCCCAGGAACTTTACGAAGACTCCACAGCCTTTGGATTTTTCCCGTTTGATGTCCTGATATTTTACAACTTTTCTTTCTCTTTTTCATCTATCTCTTGTCTCCAGGGATGGCAACATCAATAATTATTGCAGCATTCTCAACCTTATCAATATGCAAACAATCGGGCCTCTTACTCAATGGTTGTGATCACTTTGAATATTTCATGTCCCAAAGAAAACTTATAAGTGGTATTTTCCGAGACTGTTACTGGGCTGTGTTCGTACCATGGATCAGTCTTTCAAGCATAAAACTTTTCACAAAGTTCCACCGAACATTTTTGCGACATTATCGGTCTCCTCTTATAATGCGTAACTGAGCCAGCTTTTGCACTCACTAACTATATGACTCACAGTTTCTCCTCTTTCTTTACATAATCTACATGCCGGGGAATCAGCCGATTTATCAATGTTATACTTTATATAGCTTGTTCTTATAGCTTGCTCTTGAGCAGCGCATATCAACGCTTCTGTAGTTATTTTCAGATCAGGCTTTCTCATCCAACTCCAGATTTTGTCTTTATCCGTTGTTCCAGGCATTTTTTTTTTAACGGTAGGTTCATGTCTGAGCCGCCGTGGTCCTTGCATGATACTTAATTGTAGTTTTCATGTTGTGATGCTCTTGGAGTGAGTACGTGGTAGGGTCCCCAGTTCCTTTCCACGGAGAGTGCCGGTGTTACCTTTTTTAGGTATCATTCTCTCTATTTTATCCGGGCTTGGGACCAGCACTGACTTGGGCTGGCTTGGCCACCCAGTGGCTAGGTAGGCATTCGAGGTGAAGTTCCTTGCCTAAGGGAACAACGCGCCGGCCGGTGACTCGAACCCTCGAACTCAGATTGCCGTCGTGACAGTCTTGAGTCCGACGCTCTAACCATTTGGCCACCGCGGCCTTGACGATCATGGGCTTCCATGATTTTTCTTGGCAATTTAGAGCGGTGGTTTTGCCATTGCCTTCCGCCCGGTGTTTTTATCGAGTCACCATCTCTATTTACCCAGCACTGACTGTGGCTGGCTTGGCCACCCAGTGGCTAGGTAGTGCAATCGAGGTGAAGTTCCCTTGCCCAAGGAAACAACGCGCCGGCCGGTGATTCGAACCCTCGAACTCAGATTGCCGTCATGACAGTCTTGAGTCCGACGCTCTAACCATTCGGCCACCGCGGGTTACAGGCATATCACTAACATATTGACTGTACATTTGTTTCAAATTCCAAAATACCGACATCTTTGACACTGCAACAATCTCTCATTAGAATGTTTGAGGTACCATCCCAGGTTCTCTTCACTTTTGATAACACCTTCGCAGCTCATCAATCCTCTTCCACCATCCTTTCTACTAAGATACAGTCTATCTACATCACTTTTTGGATGCAAACCCTTATGCATAGTAGTTAATTTTCTGGTCTTTCTATCTAATTCTTTTATTTCTTCTACATTCCATTTCAAAATACCAGCCCCATACTTTAAAACTGCAACTGCCCAAGTGTTTATTGCTTTTATCTTGTTTTTACCATTTAGTTTAAACTTCAGTCTTAACCTTACTCTACGTTTGTACTCTTTTACAAATTGGAGTTTCATTTCATTTTCTTTATCTTCATTTTCCGTATCCCGGGTACTTATACCTTCTCTAATAGCTTTCATAATTTCCCATCGGCAGCAATACCCTGTGCTTCTAACTTTTTTTCTTCGCTGGCAAAATGACTGCTCCACACTTGTTAATCCCAAACTCCTCCCGTATCCTTACAAAACTTTTTCCGTCTTTGCAAAAAAAATGAATTGGGTCATGAGCTTTGCAAATAATTTAAAATCATCCATGAAAAACAGTTTAACTCCGTGCCCTTATTCCCCAAACTCATAATAAAATTTCTTTCCTCGCCCATATGAGAGGTAACCTATACAAAAAGAAGTGGTGTAAACTACCCCCTGGATATTATTTTTTATTATTATTTTATTATTATTATTTTTTATTATTATTATTATTATTATTATTAATTATTATTTTATTTTTTTACAATTTTATTATTATTATTATTATTTTTATTATTATTTTTATTATTATTTTTATTTTTATTATTATAATTATTATTATTTTTTTATATTTTTTTATTTTTATTATTTGATTATTATTATTATCTTTTCTTTTATATCATTTTCATTATCTTACATTCCTTCATTTTATCACATTAGCAGTAGTAGTTGTAGCTAAATATTTGGGTAAGGTTTACAATGGCATCATTGTCCCCTTTTTTTTTTCATTGTATTTTTATCACTATGATCATCTTCTCAAAAAAATAGTAATATGAAAATTTCATATTATCATTATTTCCCAAAATTATCACCAATGAAACATTTTATTCATTTATTTTGAAATTAAATCATGCTAAAACAGAAAATAAGAAAAAATGCAACAATGCTAAACAGACCATAAAAAAAACAGACCTATCACAGAGAGAAAAATGTAAAAAGATAAAGAAACAAACACCCTTTTTGGCTACGATAGTACATCGACTTTTAAAATGTCCGTGTAAAATAAATAATAAATGAAACTTCTTTGGGTAATGGGAAAATGTACATAAATGTGAAAGCTATTTATAGGCTAGTCCTTACAAACAACACGTAAACGTCTTCCAATGGAAAACTGTAGTTTTAAATAAACTTATTATATGTTGTATGCATATATAAAATTAATATATATATATGTTATAATATATATATATTTATATATATGCATAGACATCTTTGTGTGTGTGTGTGTGTGTGTGTGTGTGTGTGTGTTGTGTTTGGTGTGTGTTTTTTGTTGTGTGTTGTGTGTGTGTGTGTAGATATATTATATATATATATATATATTATAATATATATATATATATAATATATATTTATATATATATTCCCACCACTAAAAGCTCTCTCTCTCTCCTCTCCCTCTCTCTCTCTCTCTCCTCCCTCTCTCTCTCTCTCCCCTTTTTCCTCTCTCTCTCCCTCTCCTCTCTCTCTCTTCTCTAAATTATTATATATATTATATAATAAATATATTATATATATTAATATATATAAAAATTTATATATATATATATAATATTATACACACTAAAAAAACACACTAAAAAACACACACACACACAAACACACACACACCCCAAAAATATATATATATATAAATATATAATATATATAATATTTATATATATATATATATTATTTTATTTTTGTGTGTGGGTTTATTATAATATATTATATATTATATATATTATTTATGTGTGTGTGTATATTATTATATATATATATATATAATATTAAAATATATTTGTTATGTTATGTTGGTGTGTGGTTTTGGGTTGTGTGTGTGGTGTGTGTGCTATTTTTATTGATATAATTTTTATTATGATAAATTTTTATTATTAATTTTATTATTATATATATATTAAAATATAATAGCATTTACTAAAACAACACCACACCCCACACACAATAATATATTATATTTATATATAAAAATTATATATATTTAAAATTTTATTATATATTATATAGAAATTTTTATATATTACTATATATATATAATTTTAAAAATTTTAATATATTATATTATATTTTAATATGTATTCATATTATTAATGTTATAATATATATACAAAATATAAAATAATTATACATAATATAATATATATAATATTATATATATATATATTTATATTAAAACATAGCTTTTTCCTCTCTCTTTTTTTTCTCTCTCTCTCCCTCACCTCTTTCTCTCTCTCTTTCTCGCCCCTCACCTCTCCTCTCACTCTCACCCTTCCTCCTCTCTCCTATATTTATATATAACATATATACTAATATATATCTATATAATATTATATAATATATAATATATAAGTTTTATTTATTTATTTATTTATTTATATCACATGTTTTTTTTTTTTTTTTAAGGTAGGTTCATGTCTAGCGCCGTGTCACGCAATACTTTTAAATTTTAGTTTTTATGCTATGTCTCTTGGAGTGAGCGGGTGGGGCCCCATTTTCCTTTTCTACGGGGAGTGCCGGGGTCACCTTTTTTAGTAATCATTCTCTCTATTTATCCGGGCTTGGGGCCAACTGACTTGGCCGGCTTGGCCACCCATGGCTAGTAGGGAATCGAGGGGAAGTTCCTTTCCCAAAGAAACAAAGCGCCGGCCGGGGACCGAATCACGAAAATCGATTGCCCCCGTGACAATCTTGATCCGACGCTCTAAAACCACTCCCACCGCGGGCCCAGAAAGAGAGAGAAATCCCATGTGTGTTATTTATATATATTATATATATTATATTAAATTTTATATTATTAATTATTACACATACACACATTTTGTGGGTTTTATGTTGTGTGTGGTGTGTGTGTGTTGTGTTTGTGTGTGTGGGTTTTTGTGTGTGTTGTTTGGGGTGTGTGTTGTGTGTGTTGTGTGGGTGTACACGTGTTGTGGTGGAGAGTGTGTGTGTGTTGTGTGTGTAGTGGTGTGTTTGGGGTGTTGCGTTTTGGTGCTGTGTGTGTGTTTGTGTGTGTGTTTTTTATATCATACCCCTTAGCATGTATGTAATTTTTGTATTTATGTATTTATGTTTTTTTATTACAAATTTACATACAAAAGACAAAATCACACACACAAAATTATTATAATTTTAATTTATATATATATAATATATTATTATATATATAATTAAAATGTATATAAATTTCAAATCATCTAAACCCACACTCCACACACACAAATATTTTTATATATATATTTATATATATTTTATTATATATATATATAATATATTATATAATTTTTAAAATTATATATTTATTATATATATATATATATATATATATATACATAATAACACATATATAATATGTATAATTCCCTACACTAAACTAAACACACATACACACACACAAACACACACCCACCACACCACACACCACGCCCACACACACAACACCACACACACCCACAACACACACCACACACACAATATATATAAAATTTAATATATAATTATTATTATATATTATATATATATATTTTAATTTAAACTGTATAATTAAAAATAATATTATATTAAAAAATTAAATTTTTATTTATTTATTTTTTATATTTTATACCATATATATTATATATATATATATTATAATAATAATTCTAAAATATTTTCATATTTTCCCTAATCCCTATATATACATATATATATATATATTAATTTAGTTTTTTTTTTTTTTTTTTTTTTTATTAAAATATTAATATTTCTATTAGGATATTTGATATTAAAAAAAAAAAAAAATTTTAAAAAAAAAAATTTTTCTTTAAAAAAACCAAAAAAAACACAAAAAACCAAAAAAAAAAAAAACCCAAAAAAAAAAAAAAAAACCCAAAAAAAGAAAAATTTAAGGGGGGGGGAAAAAAAAAGAAAAAAAAGTTTTTTGGGGTAAATTTTTTTTTTTTTTTAATTTAATTTTTGGGTTTTCTGGGTTTTTGGGGGGGTTTTTTTTTTAAAAAAGGGGGGAAAAAAAAAAGGGTTTGTTTATCTCGGGGGGAGGTTGAAACTTTTTTTTTTGGCCCCCGGGGGGG
>NC_051390.1:16025045-16035194 GCF_015228065.2 Penaeus monodon
TGTGTATCTATATATAGAATATCATATATAATATCATATATATATCTATATATCTATATATGATATATCTGTAATATGCATATATATCTATATATATATATATATATATAAATATATATCTAGACTATCTATGCACACACACCACACACACACACACACACACACACACACACACACACACACACACACACACATATAGATATATATTTATATATATCATAATATATATATATATATTATAGATATATATATGAATTCTCTCTCTCACCTACGATCTTTCCACAAAAGGTATCGCTGAAGTAATGATATTCTTGCCCAAGCGCAATTAATGGTCCAATGTAACGCATAATTTATGATACAATCATCGTTATCTATCTCGGTAGCTTTGATTGTATCCGCATAATTATGATAACATCACGGTCGAGCCTTGTTATCCATAACTGCCCGAGAGTGTGAACGCTGACGGTCAAGCTCTTTCACTCAGCCTATTTTGATTTCTTCTAGCCTTCCGTGTGCACGTTTGGCGTATATGTGCGGTAGATTTCTTTTTTGCTGTTCTAGCGATAAAATCTTTATGCATGTTTGAGTGTACGGTGTTGTTTACCGCGGTGTAATCTCCACCGAGGAATATCTCCATATGCACCTCGTCCCCATTTGCCGTCGCCCACGCCTGCCCAGGGTGATGTCTCAAGCACTCGGTCCCTCAGCATTCATCATTACCGCTCATATTATAAGACCGTCCTAGATTGACGCAGTCTGTCTGTTTTTTTTTTTTTCTTCTTTCTTCATTTCCTCTCTTTCTTTCTTCTTCTCTTCTTCTTCTTCTCTTCTTCCTCTTCTTCTTCTTCTCATCTTCTTTCTTCTTCGTCTTCTTCTTCTTCTTCCTCTTCTTCTCCCCCCTTCTTCTTCTTCCATTCTCTTCCCTTATATCGCCTGTGCTTTACCACCCTGACATCCAAGTCCTCATGCGAGCCTTTACTTCATTCAGCAGAGAACGCGTTTTGGCTTTTCAGTGTTTGTGATTCTTTATGTCTTGCTGGAATCAAGCTTACATATTCAATTACTTTTTTTATGTAAGTGACGAAGTTAAATCATAGAGGTTATACGAGTGGAACTGGTTGTCATTATATTGCATGGGAGGATCTGCCCGGAGCTTGAAATTGATGTTGCACTATCATGCTAACGATCCTGGTAGAGCCGAGATTTCTAAGAGCAATATAAACGTATTCACATCTGAAGAATGCGAGACTGCCGTAAGACGTGTGTCCGTGCTTGATGATCCTGCGATTAAGGAAGCTTACAAGTTATGGAACGTTCGTGAAGAAAGGCCACGCAGGACAGATGAGTGGCTTTGAGGCGAAAGAACGCGGTAGTATGGTGAGGTTATAGTATGATGATGTTGATGTCCATTTAGGAAGTTGGCAACAGTGATCTGGCCTGATCCCATGGCGTAGTCGGTACTACTCTAGTGATGATGAGGGTAAGGCCAGTGAAAATCACGCGATAGCCATCAGTGGAAGAACTTGCTTCATTATACAATCGTGTGTCCATGACGAACTCGCATCCAAATAACCCAGAAGGAGATCGAACGGGCAATGGGCTTGGAAAGAAAGCGCGCCTTCGAGCCCGAATCCGAGGCCACCTGTAACACCCGAGTTAACGGGGATGTCCTTTAAACAGTGCTAGGTTTACCGTCCCTCTTTAGGAGGGCGCATATTTTGCCGGTCTTCATGCCTATCTTGCCTCGGTCCCATTTGGCATCGGCCTGCTAAGTCCCCTTGAAGAAACATTTATCAGTGGTGCGATCAAATTGCATATAGAAAACTACATGCGCCCTGTCAAGGCCGTAGTGCAACCGTGATAATACTGAATAACTTATTTTGATTTCGGTGGCGCAGAACCGCCCAAGTCTGCTAGGAAAAAAACAGAGAAAAAATATAATTGATGTTAAAATAATTCTTCTCGAGTTCGCTCTTAACCATCGCTCCAACTTCTGCGAGATATTTGTGGCTCTTCTGGCTATTTTATACCACTCGCATGACGGTCTAGAGAATTTAAGGCGGGTCCAATCTCACAGAAGGTATTGTGGTTACCTCAGAGGTGATTTGAAATCCATCGAGTGGGACTAAATCCTCAGTGAAGGATTTTTAACTTCCATAAACAATTAAAGCCTTATCTTAAATCTGCTTTCATCCTTTAACGCGAATAAACAAGGCTGCTGCCTCCCTTTGAGATTAATCTACACCTCAGGTTTACCTTGCGAGATTTTTGAAAGTGGAAGGTTTTATATGGTTGTAGATCGTTGTTGTTCAACAATAATCACAATACAGGGCAGGCTTTGTTATCATATCACACTGCACTAAATTATGGGTAGTTTATACACTGGCCTGTCAAGGGGAGCGGTTGTAAAGCTTATGCAATTGCAGTGGAGGCTCTTTGCAACAAGCGGTCAACCAGACACGGAAACTGTAAGAAGTCCCTGGCCTTTATAGAATAGATTCGTTTTTTTTTTTACTTTGATTAAAACATACGAGGTTTGTGTCATTCCACACTACGGACGAGTCTGCATATGCTGCAACTTAAAAGTACCTCACGTTACCATCACTCACTTTTGACAATGTAATAATGAAGATAGGACCATTTTTTAAAGTTGGAACAAGTTCTTAAGCTCCACCGAGTGCCGTGCCTAATGATAGGGTCGTACATGCAGTTTCCTCGTTTCTCGCGCATGCTTTCCAGAGACATTCATTGATCGAACGCCATGCAACCCGTTTCCAGTAAGCGACGGTGCCCCCAACGTCGTGGGTTCCGTTTGCTTACCAGTATTTTAAAGTTACCGAATGTTCTGAAAAGGACCATGCATAATTCTTGCAGTTTTTATGTGTTATCATACTTCATCAAGCTTAAGCATATTCGTATTTACCTTGCGTTTGTTGTAGTGTTTCCATATATTAATTAAAACCTAATGTTTTAGATAATATGATAAGCTTTATCAATAATCTCGAGAAGCGAGTCATTAATGAAAAAGTGAGTAAAGGAAAAACAAATAATATTATTATAAGCATAATCGAAACAAAGTCTCCATTCTATAAAGAGTTGTGTTGTGTGAGTGAGTGATTAGTAAGGTGATGAGTGAGTGAGTGATTGAGTTAAATGATTGATGAGTGAAGTGAGTGGGTTGAGTGCTTGAGAGAGAAGAGAGAGAGAGAGGAGTGAGTGAGTGATGAGAGAGAGAGAGAGAGAGAGAGAGAGAGGAGAAGAGAGAAGAGAGAGAGAGAGAGAGAGAGAGAGAGAGAGAGAGAGAGAGAGAGGTGGGGGGGGGAGGGAGAAATGTAGAGAGAGTGTGTGTGAGAGAGAGAGAGTGGTGAGAGAGAGATTGTGAGAGAGAGTGTGAGAGAGAGAGTGTGAGAGAGTGTGAGAGCCAGAGAGAGAGAGAGAGAGAGAGAGGGGGGGGGGGAAGGTTTAGTTTTGATTCCATTTGTGACCATGGATATTCTTGATTGACATACTGTCTGTTTCATTTTGCTTCTAAATTATCCCCTGCGTTGCCATCCACTGGCGGCGAGAGATTTGAACGCAGGTCAGCAAGATTGCTAGACGAGAATCGCTACCGACTTGACCACACAGTACACACACACACACACACACACACACCACCACCCACACACACAACACACACACTACACACACACACACACCACACACACACACACACCCCACACAGAATGAGAGAATGCAGAGAGAGAGAGAGAGAGAGAGAGAGAGAGAGAGAGAGAGAGAGAGAGAGAGAGAGAGAGAGAGAGAGAGAGAGAGAGAGAGAGAGAGAGATAGGAGAGAGAGCGAGAGAGAGAGAGGGGGGGGGAGAGAAAAGAGCGAGCGAGAGAGGAAGAGACAGACAGATACAGAGAGAAAGAGGAAGAATGAGAAGGCGGAGAGACGAGAGAAAGAAGGATAAGGGGATATGTTTATCTATAATTAGCCCTTTTCGCCTATATATAATAGTCCTTTGGGCTAGTGGTTCTCGCGTTGCCTTAAAAGCAGTAGACTCGGGTAGCGATTCCCGATGAGGCCGATTACACATATTTTTTTCTCTCTCTCTCTCTCTTTCTCTCTTTGTGTGCAATTTCTTTTCATATATCTAATTTCCATTATCATCATTTAAAAATATGTGTCCATATGAACACTCTAATTAGGATAGCAGGCATGTCATCATCATCATCATCGTCGTCTTTATCATCATAGTTATTGTTTTTCTTATATTCATGGCCATTTCCATAATTTTTATAATCACCATCTTCATAATAATAATGATAATAATGTGATGATTATCATTAATGATAATGATATTAATAATGATCATTATAATAATATCAATATTATTGAAAGAAACACACACACCCACACACACACACACACACATACACACACTCTTGATAATATTATAATGATAATTATAATATTATCATTAATGATAATCATTACATTATTATCATTAGTATTAGGAAGATGATGATTATAAAATTTATGGAAATGGCATGATTAAGAAAACATAACTATTTTTTTTCTTCTCTCTCTCCCTTTTTTTTAAGAGAGAGAGAGTGTTGTTTGTGTGATGAGTAAGAGAGAGGGGGAGAGAGAGAAAGTAAGAGCGAGGGAGAGAGAGAGAGAGTAATAGAGAGGGAGAGAGAAGAAGAGAATGGAGAGAAAGAAAGAGAAATGAGAGAGGAGAGAGAGGAAGAGAGAGAGAGAGAGAAGAGAGAGAGAGAGAGAGAGAGAGAGAGAGAGAGAGAGAGAGAGAGAGAGAGAGAAGAGAGAGAGAGAGAGAGAGGAGAGAGAGAGAGAATGGGAGTGAAAAGGGGATAGTTTATCTATAATTAGCCTTTGATCGCATTATATAAATACTATGTCCCTTGTGCGTGTGGTTATCGCGAGGGCCTTAAAACAGTAGACTCGGGTTCGATTCCGATGAGGACGATTACACATATTTTTTTTCTCTCGCCTCTCCTCTCTTTCTCTCTTTTGTGCAATTTCTTTCATATATCTAATTTTCCATTATCATCATTTAAAAATATGTGTCCATATGAACACTCTAATTAGGATAGCAGGCATGTCATCATCATCATCATCGTCTTTATCATCATAGTTATTGTTTTTCTTATGTTCCTGGCCATTTCCATAATTTTTATAATCATCATCATAATAATAATGATAATAATGAAAATTATTATTATCATCATTTACTTATTATTATCATTATCATTATTATTATTATTATTATTGTTATTATTATTATTAATATTATTATTATTATTATTATTTATTATTATTATTATTATTATTATCATTATTATCATTATTATTATTATTATTATTATTATCTTATTATTATTATTATCATCATTATTCTAAATAAGATTATCATTATGATTATTATTGTATTGCTATTACTGTTATTATTGTTATCATTATCATTATTATTTCACTAGTATTACTATTACCTTTATTATTGTTGTTGTTATAATTACCGTTAATTAATATTATCATAATATTTATTGTCATCATTATTGTTTTTATTATCATTACCATATTATTAATTAAATATTATTAATATCATTATCATCATCACTATAGTTATTATCAGTTATTATTATCGTTATTATCACTACTATTATTATCGTATTATTCATATGATGATTATTTTTATTAATTATTTTCATTAATACATTTTTTTGTCATTACTATCATTGATATCTAATGTTAATGCTATAATTATTGCTGATGTGATCAAGGTCAATTCATGTTAAGCAAATCGTGTTGGCTACATCTTTGTCTAGCTTGATCTGAGGTTTACACATTTAATCTCAAAAACAGGCTGCTTGTGTTGCATTCTATTTTTTATTTCTTATTTTTATAGTCATGTGTTTTTACTTCTTTTACTGCTATTTAGAAATGTGATAGCCATAGGAGTGAGTCAGGTATAATTTTTCTCTTTCTTTTGTGATATCTTTCACAGTTTTACATAAACAATAACAGAGTCAAGGGAAGAGAGAGAGAGAGAGAGAGAGAGAGAGAGAGAGAGAGAGAGAGAGAGAGAGAGAGAGAGAGAGAGAGAGAGGAGAGAGAGAGAGAGATTATTCTAGACAGAAAATGCTTCCTATTCCTTTCCTAATAAGTAGTGGTTAACACGAATGACTGATGAGGACGAACATGCATACGCATTTTTTGGTTTTTATTTTTATTTATTTCATGTTTCTGTGGGATTCATTTATTTCTATATAATTCGTTTTTCTTTTTTATCAATATCTATTAAAATCAAATTAGAGCTGTTATTATGTGTTATTGTCATTATTTTTATTGCTGTATCATACTGTAGTCCTCATTTACATTAGGATTATCATCAATTTTATTTAAATGACTATTCTGTTTATTACTGGTATTGATATTGATAAGGATCACTATGTCTGGGTAGAGTAAACTGATGTGTTGTGCGGAAAACCAGTCAATTCCTGATCGAAAAATCGACACAAACTCATTTATCGCTATGATGACATCTTTATCCTGGCGTTTGTACATTTACAGTCGTATTCATGACTTCCCATCCGGCTTCTTGGCTTATCAACTACATGTTGGCTTTTAATAAGCTCCCGACTGCCTTTCCTCGCTCTCTTTCGCCGCACGTTATTCAGGAAAGGTTTCGGGAGGTCTGTTCCGCTCGATATATAATTACAGATTTCAGAAACTGCAGTATCAGGTGTTAATGGCTCTCTTCCTATCATATATTGATGATGAATATTCATTTTACTCATATACATGTATATCCATATATATACGTGTATATATATATATATATATATATATATATATATATATATATATATATCTATATCTATTATATATGTCTCCTGTATGTAAAAAACATCATATGTAGGGCTTACAACTAAACTCGCTGGCTATCCCCCCTCATGTTCTCTCTCTGTCTATATATCGCTCTGTCTTGTCTGTCTGTCTGTAAATCTATATATTTGTCTGTCTGTCTATCTATTTATCTAATTATATATATATATATATATATATCCTAATCTGCAAAAGTTTGAAACCAACCTAATTTTGACATCTCTCCATCCTTTACAGAGAAGAAAATTGATATCATTAGATTAAGGTAAGATGAGCAAAAGCACCCAGGCAGGAGAGTTGTCACGAGTCTGAAAATAAGGAATCTTACGTATGACAGCTGTAAGGGACGTTTTACATTCCTATTTTGTCTGGTTTTAATCTGTTTCTCCCGAAACGCACTGAATATAGTCACAAAATACGCAGCTTACGTGAGAGTTTTTGAGAGTTTTGGTACTGCTGGCAGAGGCTGTTTTATATTGCTTACTATCTTTCACCGCCCAAGGTCGCTTGTGAATATGGATGTGGGCCGTGTTTGGACAATCATTAATTTACATTGATATCATTAAAAAGGAGAGAAATTAAAGAAACAAATACAAATATATACTATATATGAATAAATCTCTCTATGTACCTGTCTGTATCTATCTTCCTATCTGTATATATCTATCTTTTTTTTATCTATCCATCTAGGTATCTAATAAGTAGAGGGGTAAAAAGAGGGAAGGCGAGAGAGAGAGAGAGAGTAGAGAGAGAGAAGAGAGAGAGGATAGAGTAGAGAGAGAGAGAGAGATAGAGATATTCCGAGAGAAAGGAAGGAGGGAGAAGAGAGAGAAAGAATACAGCTACTTCAATAAAAAGAAATGAGAGAAAGAGGAACTCATTTTTGTCATCATTTAATAAACTCATTATCAAACTCATTCTTAACTTTATTTTTTAAAAGAGTATAGGCCTGCCATCATTATTAATAATCATTATCAAATCATTGCTATCTATATCATCATGTCTATGTTCCATCATTATATTTTCATATTGATTGTTTTTTTATCTTTATATTCATTATTTTTTTCATTATGATTATTTTTAACCTTATATTATTATTATTACTATTATTATTATTATTATTCTCATTATATTATTATTATTTTTATTAACTATTATTATCATTATTTTTATTATTATTTATTATTATTATTATTATTATTTTATTTTTATCATTATTACTATTATCATCACCATGATTATTATAACAATTATCAGTTATCATTATCGTTATTGTCACTACTAATATTATCGTGCCATAATAATAATTGTTTTGACTGTTATTATTGTCATTATCAATTCTTTTATTTTCATTATTATCATTGATATCTAATTTTGATATAATTATTGCTGTTGTCATCATTATTATCAGCCTTATTTTCTTCCAGGATGACCTGAGGTTCACACATTTAGTCTCAAAAACAGGCAGTTTGTGTGATACCATTATTATTATTATGATTCTGCTTATTATTTTTTAATGACATCATAATCATTATCTTTTCATCATAATAATTAAAACTCTTCTTCTTATTTTTACTTTTATTATTATCATTTTATCGTTCTTGTTATTGTTGTTATTATTATCATTGTTAATAATTATTTTTATGATTGCAACTGCTACTACTATTATTATTATTATCTATCAATTATGTTGTTATAATTATCTTTAATGTTGTTTCAATTGTTTGGGAAACTTTATTTTCATTGCGTTTATGACCATTATCATCCTTTTATATATTGACAAAATTGGTATCATGCAATTTGATTTAAGGTTAGATGAGTAAAAAAACCCGGGCAGGAGAATTACCACGAGTCTGAAAACAAGGAATCTTATGTATAACAGATGTAAATGATGTCTTGCAGGAATTGTACACAAAGAGAGAGTGAGAGAGAGAGAGAGAGAGAGAGAGAGAGAGAGAGAGGAGAGAGAGAGAGAGAGAGAGAAGGAATTGTACACAAAGAGAGAGAGGGGGAGAGTGTAAGAGAAAGAGGGTGATAGAGAGAGAGAGAGAGATAGGGAGGGAGGGAGAATGAGAGAGAGAGAAACAAAGAGAGAGAGAGAGAGAGAGAGAGGGAGAGAGGGAGAGAGAGAGAGAGAGAGAGAGAGAGAGAGGGGAGAGAGAGAGAGAGAGAGAGGGGGAGAGAGAGGAGAGAAGAGAGAAGAGGAGAGAGAGAGAGAGAGAGAGAGAGAGAGAGAGAGAGAGAGAGAGAGGAGGGAGAGAAGAGGGAGAGAGAGAGGGAGAAGAGAGGAGAAGAGACGTGAGAAGAGGGGAGAGAGAGAGAGAAGGAGAAAAAGAGAGTGAGAGAGAGAGAGAGAGAGAGAGAGAGAGAGAGAGAGAGAGAAAAGAGAGGAGGGGAGGGAAAAGGGGGAAGAAAAAGCCCGGGGAAAAAAATAGGAGTGGGAGTGGATGCGAGAAAAGAGAGAATGGGGACCCGAAAGAGGGGATCATTTTTTTTCCCTTTTCGAAAAATAAAAGGGGGGAGTGGTTAGGAGTTAAAAGAGTAGAGGTTCGAAAGAAGAGGAGAAACAATTTTTTCTCTTCTCTGAGAGAGAAATGGAGAAGGGGAAAAGAGAGAGAGTGAGGAGAGAAGAGAGAGAGAGAAGGAAAGTGAGAGAGGGGGGAGGGGGGGGGAGAGAGAACGAGGACCGAGAGAGAAGGGAGGGGGAGAAAAAAAAAGAGAGAGAGAAAGAGAGAGAGAGAGAGAGAGGGGGGAGAGAGGAGAAGGAGAGAGAGGGGAAAAGGGGGAAGAGAGAGAGAGAGAGAGAGAGAGAGAGAGAGAGAGGAGGACCGAGACCGAGACCCAGAGAGAAGGGAGGGGGAGAAAGAAAAAAAAGAGAGAAAACAGAGAGAGAGAGAGAAGAGAGAGAGAGAGAGAGAGAGAGAAAGAGAGAAAAGGAGGGACAAAAAGAAAGGAGAGAGAGAGAGAGGAAGAAAGGAGGAAGGGAAAGGGGGATAGAAAAAGAACTTTTCTGGAAAAGATAAAGGGGGAGTGGACAGACGGTAAAAGAGAGATGGGCGAAACCGAAAGGGGAAAAAAAAAAAGAAAATATTTTTAAAAACACATTAAAAGAATAGAACAAACAATAAAAGATTGGGGGTCTTTAAAACCCAAAATTTATTTTATAAAAATTAATGATGATAGATGACAAAGTTTTTTTTATATTTTTATTATTTCGTTTTTTTATGATTCTGATTTTATTATTTTATTATTTTT
>NC_051390.1:16035294-16037794 GCF_015228065.2 Penaeus monodon
AAAAGCCAAAAAAAAAACAATATTCTTACCTTGATTGAGATGAAGACTGATTGAGACAACGTAGGAGGCGCGTTGTTCTTGGCTTTGTGTATCTTACGCTTTATGTAGTAGATTCTCTCTCTCTTTCTTTCTTTCTTTCTCTTCTCTCATCTCTCTCTTCTCTCCTCTTCTCTCTCCTCTCTCCTCTTCCTCCTCTCTCTCTCTCTCTCTTCTCTCTCTCTTCTCTCTCCTCTCTCCTCTCTTCTTCTCTCTCTTTCTCTCTCTCTCTCTCTCCTCTCTCTCTCTTCTCTCTCTCTCTCTCTCTCTCTCTCTCTCTCTCTCGCTCTCTCTCCTCTTCTCTCTCATCTTCCTCTCCTTTCTCTCTCTCCTTTCTCTTCTCTTCTCTCTTCTCTCTTCTCTTTCTCTCTCTCTTCTCTTTTTCTCTCTCTTCTCTTTTTCTCTCTCTCTCTCTCTCTCTCCTCTCTCTCTCTCTCTCTCTCTCTCCTCTCTTTTCTCTCTCTCTCTCTCTTTCTCTTTCTTTCTCTCTTTCTTCTTCTCTCTTTCTCTCTTTCCCTCTTTCTCTCTCTCTCTCTCTCTCTCTCTTTTCTCCCTCTCTATTTTTTCTCTCTCTCTCTCTCTACTCCCCTCTCCTTCTCCTCTCTCTCCCCCTCTCTTCTCTATATTTTTTTTTTTTTTTATTTTTTAATAATATTATTTTAAATTAATTTCTTAATTTCTCTCTCTCTCTCTCTCTCTCTCTCCTCTCTCTCTCTCTCTCTCCCCTCTCTCTCTCTCTCTCTCCTCTCCTCTCTCCTTTTTTAAAATTTTTTTTTTCTTTTTTATCTTTTTTTTTTTTTTCTTTTCTCTCTTCTTCTCCCTCTCCCTCTCTCTCTCTCTTCTCTCTCTCTCTTCTCCTCTCCCCTCTCTCTCTCTCTCCTCTCTCCCCCTTTTTCCCCTCTCTCTCCTCTCCTCCTCTCTCTCTCTCTCTTTCTCCTCTCTCTCTCTCCCCTCTCTCTCCTCTCTCTCCCTCCTTGTGTGTGTCCTCCCCCTTCTCTCCCCTTTTCCCCCTCTCTCTCTTCTCTCTTTCCCCTCTCTCTCTTTCTTTTCCCTCTCCTCTCCTTCTCTCTCTCTCTCTCTCTCTCCCTCTCTCTCTCTCCATTTCCTTCCCTCCCTGGATCCCCTAAATGCATGTGGTTGTATGCATGTGCTGTCTGTATCCGTCTGTATGAGCAATATGATAGATTAACCTTTAGCAGTTTTATGAAATGTGTTATTTCAAAATAGCTGAGTCATTCTCACTATGCAGCAGAAGACTTCAAAACTGAAAATACAGATCAGGAATATATTTTTAGGCATAAAAGCATCGAAAAAAGCAACTCTTATATTAAATGATTTTTTGAGTAACACAAACTCCCATGTTGCAAAAGGTATTTTCTTGTCCTTTTTTGGTTCCGCGAAAAAAAAGTTTAAAGGACGTGTGTGTGTGTGTGAATTTGCCATTTATATATGTTTTCTTCTTCTTCTTCTTCGTTTTTTTTATTGTGTATCTTCCTGTTTGCCTCTCTGCCTGTCATTCTGCTTTTCCCGCTTGCCTGCCTGCTTTCCTGCCCTGTGCCTGCTTGCCTGTCTGCCTGTGCCTACCACTTCTGTTATCTGTCTCCTGTCTCCTCCTCTCATTTTTTTCTCTTGTCTCTCTCTCTCCTCTCTTTTCTCTCCTCTCCCTCTTCCTCTCTCTCTCTTTCCTTCTCTCTTCCCCCTTCTCCCTCCTCTCTCCTCTCTTCTCTCTTTCTCTCTCTCCCCTCTCTCCTTTTTCTCTTCTCTCTCTCTCTCTCTTCTTCTCCGGACCCCTTCCTCTCTCTCTCTCTCTCTCTCTCTCCTCCCCCCTTCTCTCTCTTTTTCTCCTCTCCCTCTCCCCTCCCCCTTTTCTTCCTTCTCTCTCTCTCCCTCCCCTCTCCCTTCCCCCTCTCTCTTCCCTCTCCCTTTCCCCTTTTTCTTCCCTTTTCCCCTTCTCTCTCCCTTCCTCCTTTTCCCCCTTCCCCTTTTTTTCCTTTTCCCTTTCTCCCCCCCTCCTTTTCCTCCCTTTCCCCCTTTCCCTTCTTTTCCTTTCCCTTTTCCTCCAAGACGGGGTCATTTTAAAGGTTTACCTTTTTATAAGGTTCCCAAAAAAAAACAGTTTCAAAACTAGAAGAAAAAGAAAAGGATCATTTTTTTTTCCAGGAAATTAGCAGGGCGGGGGCCCCCCGAAAAACCCCGGAGTTCCTCTTAGGTCCCTTGCTCTGGCCCACAAAAACTGGGGGATTTTAAAGATTTGCTGCAATATATATTAAAAGTTTTACCCCCCCTTTTGGGTTAAAAAACAAACCGCCCCAGTTTAAACCCTGTGGTTTTTTTATTCTTTTTTTTTCCCCCCAAAAATTTTTGGGTTGGGCCTGGGGGGGTTTCCCGGGGGCATAGCTCTAAAAATGAGGGGATCGGGGGGTAAAAGGCCCCCGCGGGTTTTTTAGCCCCCTTGCGTGTATTT
>NC_051390.1:16052794-16067794 GCF_015228065.2 Penaeus monodon
CTTATTGTCGTGACAATGTTGTATTCATTATTTCTATTGCCATTATTATCACTTTTATCTACTTCAATTTTGACATCTCTCCATCCTTTTACAAAGAAGTAAATAGGTATCAGGAAATTAAGTAATGAGTAAAAACGCCCAGGCAGGAGAGTTGCCACGAATCTAAAAATATGGAATCTCACGTATGAAATGACGTCTGTAAATGACCTCTGGCATTCCGATTGACACTGTCTTTCCCAAAACACAATATGTATGAATAGTCACAAAAAGCTTTCGTGACATTTCATTGTGTGACAGTTTTGGTACTGCTGGCAGAGGCAGTTTTATTTTGCTTACTATCTTTCACCGCCACAGGTCGTTGATGAAAACTGATATGGGGTATGTTTGGATAATCATTAATTTTTATCGGTCTATTTAAATCATTAAAAGAGAGGGAAAAGAAAGTAGCAAATCCATCTATCTACCTATCTGTATCTATCTTCCTATCTGCATATGTCTATTTTTATCTATTTAGAGAGAGAGAGAGAGGGGGGGGGAGGGACGAAGAGAGAGAAAGAGAGAGGGGGGTGGGGGAGAGGAGGGGAGAGAAATAGAGAGAGAGAGAGAGAGAGAGAGAGAGAGAGAGAGAGGGGGGGGGGGAGAGAGAGAGAGAGGGGGGGAGGGACGAAGAGAGAGAAAGAGAGAGGGGATGGGGGAGAGGAGGGGAGAGAGAGAGAGAGAGAGAGAGAGAGAGAGAGAGAGAGAGAGAGAGAGAGTTATTCTAGGCAGAAATATCTTCCCCCACCTTCCTTAATTAATAAGCCCTTGCAGTGGAAAACAAGACTGACTGATGAGAACGAACACACATACGCATTTTTGGTTTTTATTTTTATTTATTTCTTGTTTCTGTGGGAATAATTTATTTCCATACAAGTCGTGTTTCTTTTTATCGATATTTATTGGAGGAAAATTAGAACATATTATGTGTTATAGTAATTATTTTTATTTTTGTATAATTGCCGTAATCCTCATTTTCATTAGCATTACTATCAATTTTATTTAAATGACTATTCTGGTTATTACTGTTATTGGTATCGATAAGGGTCACTATACCTTGGTAGAGTAAATCTGGTGAGAGTTGTGCGGAAAACCAGTCAATTCCTGATAGAAAAATCGACGCAAACTCATTTATCGCTAGCATGACATCTTTATCCTGGCGTTTGTACATTTACATTCATGGTGATAGACTTCCCATCCGTCTGCTTGGTTTGTCAACTACATGTTGGCTTTTAATAAGCTCTCGACTGCCTTTCCTCGCTCGCTTCCGCCGCACGTTATTCAGGAAAGGTTTCGGGAGGTCTCTTCCGCTCGATGTATTTTTACAAATTAAAAAAAAAACTGCAGTAAGTATCAGGTGTTAATGGCTCTCTTCCTATCATATATTGATGATGAATATTCATTTTACTCATATACATGTATATCCATATATATACGTGTATATATATATATAGTCGTCTGTATGTAAAACATACATATGTAGGCCTATACAACATATGCATCGCTGTCTATCCCCCTCTTGTTCTCTCTCTTATCGCTCTGTCTTGTCCGTCTGTCTGTAAATCTATATATCTGTCTGTCTGTCTATCTATTTATCTAATTATATATATATCCTAATCTGCAAAAGTTTGAAACCAACCTAATTTTGACATCTCTCCATCCTTTACAGAGAAGAAATTGATATCATTAGATTAAGGTAAGATGAGCAAAAGCACCCAGGCAGGAGAGTTGTCACTAGTCTAAAGAATAAGAAATCTTACGTATGAAAGCTGTAAGGGACGTCTTACATTCCTATTTTGTCTGGTTTTAATCTATTTCTCCCGAAACGCACTGAATATAGTCACAAAATACGCAGCTTACGTGAGAGTTTTTGAGAGTTTTGGTACTGCTGGCAGAGGCTGTTTTATATTGCTTACTATCTTTCACCGCCCAAGGTCGCTTGTGAATATGGATGTGGGCCGTGTTTGGACAATCATTAATTTACATCGATATCATTAAAAAAGAGAGAGAAATGAAAGAAACAAATACAAATATATACTATATATGAATACATTTCTCTATGTACCTGTCTGTATCTATCTTCCTATCTGTATATATCTATCTTTTTTTTTATCTATCCATCTAGGTATCTATAGTAGAGGGGTAGAAAAGAGGAAGGCGAGAGAGAGAGAGAGAGAGAGAGAGAGAGAGAGGAGAGAGAGAGAGAGAGAGAGAGAGAGAGAGAGAGAGAGAGAGAGAGAGAAGGGAAGGGAGGGAGAAGAAGAGAGAGAGAATAACAGCTACTGACAAGAAAAAGAAATTGAGAGAAAGGAGGAAGACTCATTTTTGTCATCATTTATAAACTCATTATCAAAACTCATTATTAACATTATAATTAGAGTAATAGGCATGCCATCATTATTAATATCATTATCATAATTATTGCTATCTATATCATCAATGTCTATGTCATCATTATATTTTCATTATTATTGTTTTTTTATCTTTATATTCATTATCTTTTTTCATTATGATTATTTTTAACCTTATATTATTATTATTACTATTATTATCATTATTGTTATTATTATTATTATTATTATTATTACTATCATTATCATTATCATTATTTCCATTATCATCACCATGATTATTATAACAATTATCAGTTATCATTATCGTTATTGTCACTACTAATATCATCGTGCCATAATAATAATTGTTTTGACTGTTATTATTGTCATTATCAATTCTTTTATTTTCATTATTATCATTGATATCTAATTTTGATATAATTATTGCTGTTGTCATCATTATTATCAGCCTTATTTTCTTCCAGGATGACCTGAGGTTTACACATTTAGTCTCAAAAACAGGCAGTTTGTGTGATACCATTATTATTACTATGATTCTGCTTATTATTTTTTAATGACATCATAATCATTATCTTTTCATCATAATAATTAAAACTCTTCTTCTTATTTTTATTTTTATTATTATCATTTTATCGTTCTTGTTATTGCTGTTATTATTATCATTGTTAATAATTATTTTTATGATTGCAACTGCTACTACTACTATTATTATTATCATATCAATTATTGTTGTTATAATTATGTATGTTGTGCAATTATTGTAAACTTTATTTTCATTGCGTTTTATGACCATTATCATCCTTTTTATATATTGACAAATTGGTATCATGCAATTAGATTAAGGTTAGATGAGTAAAAACACCCGGGCAGGAGAATTGCCACGAGTCCAAAAACAAGGAATCTTACGTATAACAGATCTAAATGACGTCTTGCAGGAATTGTACACAAAGAGAGAGAGAGAGAGAGAGGGAGAGAGAGAGAGAGAGAGAGAGAAGGAATTGTACAGAAAGAGAGAGAGAGAGAGAGAGAGAGAGAGAGAAAAGAGAATTTTACACAAAAAGAGAGAGAGAGAGAGAGAGGGGAGAAGGAATTTACACAAAAGAGAGAGAGAGAGAGAGAGGGGAGGGAGAGAGAGAAGGAAGAGAGGAGAGAGAGAGAGAGGGGGAGAGAGGAGAGAAGGGGAAAAGAAGTGAGAGGGAGAGAGAGAGAGAAGAGAGAGAAAAGGAGAGAGAGGAGAGAGAGAGAGAGAGAGAGAGAGAGAGGAGAGAGAGAATGGGGAGCGGAAAAGGGGAAAGTTATATATAGCCCTTTGCATAAACTAATATGTCCTTGTGGGTAGTGGTTATCGCGATTGCCTTAAAAGCAGTAGACTGGTTCGATTCCGATGAGGACGATTAACTATTTTTTTTTCCTCTCTAGAGAGAGGGGAGAGGGGAGGAAGAGAGAGAGAGAAAGAAGGGGAGAGTAAGAGAGAGGAGAGAGAGAGAGAGAAAGAGAGAGGGAGAGGGGGGGAGAAAAGAGAGAGAGAAGGAGAGACCGACAGAAAGGTAGCGTGAGTGAGAGGAAGAGAGAGAGAGAGAGAGAGAGAGACCGAGACCGAGAGAGAAGGGAGGGGAGGGAGAAGAGAGAGAGAGAGACCAGCAGATACTAAGAGAAAATTATTTATTATTACTGTTATGATTATTATTATTATTATTATTATTATCATTATTATTATTATTGTTGTTGTTGTTGTTGTTGTTGTTGTTGTTGTTGTTGTTATCATTATTTTTAATGTTGTATCATTACTGTAGTCGGAATTTTTATTAGCATATTTATCACTTTTATTTACTGTCATAACTATTTTGTACTGGTATTGATGTAAATCAGGATCAATAATGCCTGCGTGGACTAAATATGCAATTAATGTGGAAAACCTGCCAATTCATGGTAGAAAAGTTGGCACAAACTCATTTATCTCGAGAATGACATCTTTACCCTGTTGTTTGTGAATCCTAATATATATATTGATGATGAATTTTTATTTGGCTCATATACATGTATATATATATATATATATATATATATATATATATATATATATATATATATATATATATGTATGTATGTATATATATATATTCGTCCGTATGTAAAGACATACAACATGTAGGCCTATACAATAAATACATATATGTCTATGGATCTATCTACTTATTTATCTATATATTCATCTATATTCTATCTATCTATCTATCTATCTATCTATCTACCTATCTATCTTTCTATCTATCTATCTATATCTTTATCTGCTAAAGCTTGTAAATAACCGCCGCTGGTGAAATTTTGACATTAAACCATCCTTTACAGAGCATTAAATCATGCAATTAGATTAAGGTTGGACGAGCAACAACGCCCAGGCAGGATAATTGCCACGAGTGTGAAAACAAGGAATCTTACGTATGATTTTGTCTAGTTTAACACTATATTTCCCGAAACGCACTGACGATGAATAGTCATAAAAGTACTAAAATTACGAGGCATCAATTTGTTTTGAGAGAAAAAAGAATATATATATATATATATATATATATATATATATATATATATATATATATATATATATATATATATATATATATATATATTATGAATGAATATGCATCTATGTATCTGCCTCTCTGTATCTATTTTTCATCTATGAATCTATTTATTTATCTATTTTTCTATTTATCTGTCGATCTGTCTATCATTTATACAAATGTTCATATTCAAAATGTAAATATCTACTGCTGTCAAATATGACCTCAATATTATGTAGTCATAGAGATTTACAATATTTATCTTCTTTAATTGTAATTTTATCTGTTCCATTTTCAAGTACATGAAAAAAATTAAATGAGGGTATATCTTACTACAAATTACTCATATCAAATAGAGAAGGAGAGAGAGAGAGAGAGAGAGAGAGAGAGAGAGAGGAGAGAGAGAGAGAGAGAGAGAGAAGAATTGAATAAAAGAGGAGAGAGAGAGAGAAGAGAGAGAGAGAGAGAAGAGATGAGAGAGAGGAGAAAGAGAGAGAGAGAGAGAGAGAGAGAAGGAGATGACACAAGAGAGAGAGAGAGGAGAGAGGAGAGGGAGAGGAAGAAGAGAGAGAGAGAGAGAGGAGAAGAGAGAGAGAGAGAGAGAAGGAGAAGAAGAGAGAGAGGGGAGGAGAGGATTGTAGAGAGAGGAGAGAGAGAGAGGAGAGAGAGAGAGAGAGAGAGAGAGAGAGAGAAGAGAGAGAGAGAGAGAAGAGGGGGGAAGAGAAGAGAGAGAGAGAGGAGAGGAGAGAGGGGAGAGGAGGAGAAAAGGAGAGAGGAAGAGAGAGAGAGAGAGAGAGAGAGAGAGAGAGAGAGAGAGAGAGAGAGAGAGAGAGAGAGGGGGGGGGAGAGAATGGGGAGCGGAAAAGGGGGATATGTTATCTATAATTAGCCCTTTTCGCATAATATATAATATGTCCTTGTGGCGTAGTGGTTATCGCGATTGCCTTAAAAGCAGTAGACTCGGGTTCGAGTCCCGATGAGGACGATTACACATATTTTTCTCTCTCTCTCTCTCTCTCTTTCTCTCTCTCTCTCTTTGTGTATAATTCCTTTTCTTAAATTCCGTTTCTATTATCAGCATTTATAAACATGTTTTTTATTAGCATTATAATTAGTATCGCAGGCATGACATTTTGATTACGGTCCTCATCATAATCATAATCATTTCTTTTATTCATGGCCACTATTTTAACTCTTATTATTATTTTCATTAGTGGTTGTAGTAATAATAGTAGCGTTAGTATTTTTTTCCTTTTATTATTATTATTATTATTATTATTATTATTATTATTATTATTATTATTATTATTATATATCATTATCATCATTACTATTGTTATCATTATTATCATAATCATCATCTACATTTTTTTTCGTTAACTTTATTTTATATCATCGTCATTATCATTATCATTTTTCTTCTTATTGTTGTTGTTGTTATTTTTATTATAATCATCATTATTATTATCACCATTTTCATTATTACATTTATTATTGTTATTTCTGTTATCATTATTATCATTATATCACCATTGTTCTTATGATCATGATCATATTATTATTGGTATTGTTAGAATTATCATTATATTATATCTATTTTTCCATTAACTTTATTTCTTATATCATCATTTTCATCATCATCATCATTATTATTATTATTATTATTATCATTATTATTATCATCATCATCATCATCATCATCATCATCATCATCATCATCATCATCATCATCATCATCATCATCATCATCATCATCATCATATCATTATTCTTTTTATTATTATCATTATCATCATTATTATTATTTATTATTATTATCATTATTATCATATTATTATTACTGATATTATTATTATTGTTGTTGTTGTTATAATTATTATTATTACACTTTCATTCTCATAATGATCATTATTATTATTATTGCTGTTACAATTGTCATTATCATCATGATCATTATCACTGTTATCATAATTATGATCATGCTCATTATCATAATCATTATTATTATCATTAGTGTTACTGATATTATCATTTTATCATTACTATTATCATGATCAATATCAATATCATCAATCACCCTTATCGTTATTGTTACTACTATTATTATCGCACCATAATTAGAATTGCTTTCACTGTTATTATTGTCAGTTTTACTTGTATGATCATGACTATTATTAATATCTAGTTTTAAAATAATTATTGCTGTTGTGGTCATTATTACCAGCCTCATTTTTCTCGAGGATAACCTGAGGTTTACACAATTAGTCTCAAAAACAGGCAATTTGTATGATTTTTTTTCCTTTTTTTATGGCCATGTCTTTTAATTTGTGGCAATGCTGGAAACTCCTTGGCGTTTGTACATTTACAGTCGTATTCACTGACTTCCCATCCGGCTTCTTGGCTTATCAACTACATGTTGGCTTTTAATAAGCTCCCGACTGCCTTTCCTCGCTCGCTTTCGCCGCACGTTATTCAGGAAAGGTTTCGGGAGGTTTATTCCGCTCGATATATAATTACAGATTTTAGAAACTGCAGTAATTAACATTTGCTATTAGCCCTCATCCTAATATATGTTGATGATGAGTACTTATATTGCTCATAAAAAAATGTGTGTGTTGTGTGTGTGTGTAAATACATACATATGTAGGCCTATGGAATATCTATCTATCTAGCCAGCTATACATTTGTCTATCTTTCTATCTGCCAAGCTATCTATCCATTTCATTATCTGCTATAGTTTGTAAATTACCGCCGTTAGGTGATATTTTGACATCTCGTCATCCTTTGCAGAGATGTAAGTCGGCATCATGCAATTAGACTAAGGTTAGATGAGTAAAAACACCCAGGCAGGAGATTACCACGAGTATGAGAGGAGGTGTGTATGTGTGTGTGTGTGTGTGTGTGTGTGAGATAGATAGATAGATAGATAGATAGAGAGAGAGAGAGAGAGAGAGAGAATGGGGGGGGAGAAAAGAGATAGAGAAGGAGAGACCGACAGAAAGGGAGCGTGAGTGAGAGGAAGAGAGAGACAGTGAAAGTGAGAGAGAGGGGGGGGTGAGAGAGAACGAGACCGAGAGAGAAAGGAGGGGGAGAAAAGAGAGAGAGAGAGAGAGAGAGAGAGAGAGAGAGAGAGAGAGAGAGAGAGAGACCGAGACCGAGAGAGAAGGGAGGGGAGGGAGAGAGAGAGAGAGAGACCAGCAGATACTGAGAGAAAGGGATGGACAAAAAGAAAGGGGAGAGAGAGAGAGAGAAAGAAAGGAGGAAGGGAAATGGGGGATATGTTACCTATAAATAACCCTTTTCTGGAAATTGCATAATACGTTTTTGTGGTGCATACACACATACACACTCTTATTCTGTTTTTGGTTTTTCGATTTGTGTAATTCTTTTTTTATTGGTATCATTTATAAATTCGTCCCTCATTAACTTTATAATTAGAATAATAGCATGTCGTCATTAAAAACCATCATAGTCATCATCATAATCATTGCCACTGTTATAATTATCATTATTATCCTACAGTACCTGTTATGTTTTATTATTATTATTATTATTATTATTATTATTATTATTATTACTATAATTACCGATATTTTTCTTATTATAATACCATTATTATTATTATGATTCTGCTTATTATTTTTTATGACATCATAATCATTATCTTTTCATCATAATAATTAAAACTCTTCTTATTATTTTTATTTCTATTATTATTATCATTTTATCGTTCTTGTTATTGTTGTTATTATTATCATTGTTATTATTTTTATGATTGCAACTGCTACTACTACTATTATTATTATCATATCAATTATTGTTGTTATAATTATCTTTAATGTTGTGCAATTGTTGTAAACTTTATTTTCATTGCGTTTTATGACCATTATCATCCTTTTTATATATTGACAAATTGGTATCATGCAATTAGATTAAGGTTAGATGAGTAAAAACACCCGGGCAGGAGAATTGCCACGAGTCCGAAAACAAGGAATCTTACGTATAACAGATGTAAATGACGTCTTGCATTCCGAGTTTGTCTGGTTTAACACTATTTCTCCCGAAACGCACTGACTATGAATAGTCACAAAACACGCAGCTTACGTGACATTCCCGTGTTTGACAGTTTTGGTACTGCTGGCAGAGGCAGTTTCCTATTTCATCTTTCACCGTCACAAGTTGCTTCTGAAAATGGATATGTTTCGATAATCCTTAAATTCCACCATCATAATTATGATATCATGAAAAAGAGAGATAAAGGAAAGAAACAAATGTACATATGTACTGTGTATGAATATAATCTATCTATCATCCTATCTGTATCTATTTTTTTATCTATCGATCTCTCTATCTATTTACCTGTATTTCTCTCCATCTATCGATTCATCTGTCTTTCTAACTATCATTTATACAAATGTTCATAATCATAATGTGTAAATCTAATGGTGTCAAATTTGTATTCATTATTATATATTCACAGAGACTTATAACTATAAAATATATATATATATATATTTTGAATTGCAATTTAACTGGTTCCTTTTAAAGTACAAGAAAAAAATGAAATCATGGTATATACTACCACAAATCGCCAATATCAAATAGAGAAGGAGAAAGTACATGGGTGTGAGATAAAAAGAGAGAGAGAAAGAAAGAGAGAGAGAGAGGCAGAGAGAGAGAGAGAGAGAGAGAGAGAGAGAGAGAGAGAGAGAGAGAGAGAGAGAGAGAGAGAGAGAGAGAGAGAGAGAGAGGAGAGAGAGAGAGAGAGAGAGAGAGAGAGAGAGAGAGAGAGAGAGAGAGAGAGAAGGGAGGGAGAAGAAAAGAGGGAGAGAGACAGAGGGAGAGACAGAGTGAGAGAGAGAGGGAGAGGAAGACAGAGGGAGAGAGAGACTAACAGATACTAAGAAAAAGAGGATGGGGGAAGAAAGAAGAGAGAGAGAAATAGAAAGAGAGAAGGGGAAGGAAAGAAGGGATGATGTTATCAATAATCAGTCCTTTTCTCATATTTTATATTCACGACGTAGACTATTAAGTGTGTTTATTTTTCTCTTTCTCTATCTCTCTTTTTGTGTACAATTCCTTTTCATAGATTTACTTTCTATTATCATCTTTTATAAATATGTCTCCTAATAACATTATAATTAGGATAGTAGGCATATCATGGTCATGGTCCTCCTCATCATAATCATTACCTTTCTTATATTCATGACCACTATCTTAACACTTATTATTATTATCATTAGTAGTAGTAAGATTAATAGTAGCATTAGTGTTTTATTAGTTGTTTTTATTATCATCATTATTATAATTGTTATTTTTGTTATCATTATTATCTGTATTTTTTCATTAACTTTATTTTCTTATCATCACTATTTTCATTATTATTATTATCATCATCATCACCATCATCATCATCATATCCATCATCATCGCTACTAGCATTATTACTATTTCAATTATAATCATAATAATAATGAGATTGATTATTATTTTGCTTACAGCTATCGTTATCACTATTGTTAGCATTATTATCATATTATTAAATCATTATTATTACTTTTATCATTATTATTATTATTATTATCATTATTACTATTATCATTATTATAATAATAATAATTATTATTATTATCATTATTATTATTCTTAGTAGTAATAGTAATAGTAATAGTAGTACTACAAGTAGGAGTATGATGCTTGTTACTATCAGTATCATCAGTTTTATAACATTTATTTCTATTATCATCGTCGCTATCACTATCACTATTACTATCGTTATTCTTTCTTATCTTTAACATCACCAACATCAAGTTATTGTTATCACCATTGATATTATTGTTATCATTATTATCTTTATTGTAATAATTGCTATTATCCTTATTCTTACCATAGTTGTTAATATTGTTGTTCATATTATTACACTTACCATTATCATTTTTATTATCATCATCATTACTAGTATCATTTCCATTGTAAGAACTTTCATAAAGATATTATCATTGCTATTATCATTATTCGAGAGAGAGAGGGAGACAGAGAGAGAGAGATAGAGAAAGAAGATAGAGATAAGAAGATAGAGAAGATAGATAGAAGATGAGAAGAGTAGATGAGAGAGAAGAGAGAGAGAGGAAGAGAGAGAGAGAGAGAGACGACAGATGAGAAGAAGAGAGAGAGAGAGAAGAAGAGAGAGAGAGGAGAGGAGAGTGAGAGGAGAGAGAGAGAGATAGAGAGAGAGAGAGAGAGAGAGAGAGAGAGAGAGAGAGAGAGAGAGAGAGAGAAGGAAAGAAATTGTGAACATGAGAGAGAGAAAAAAAAGATAACGGTTCTGCTACAAGTAACAAGAAAATATTTTTGGCATGATGTGTTTGTTTGCATTGACATCTTACTCAACTGTGTTTTGTTGCAAGAACTCACAATTATAATTTGATATAAATAGAAGGTATAGATCTAGGTATATATATTGATATGTTTTATGAAAAATATTTTATATATATTCCTTCATTTCTGCTTCATTTTCGGTGAATGTTTAGATATTTTCTGCATCTCATACCTTTCATGATTTGCAATGAAGATGCATTAAATTTTCTTAACTTTGGGAGCCATGCACTGTCATATTAACTGTTTAATTTGTAGTTTTATGTTTAATTAAGGTACACTATCTCAAAACCTATCTATCAATCAATCTATCTATCTATATGTCTATCCATCTATTTATCTATCTATATATATAAATAAATCTATCTATCTATCTATCTATATATCTATATCTATCTATCTATCTATCTATCTATTTATATATATATATATATATATTATATATATATATATTATATATATATATATATATATATATGTATGTATGTATGTATGTGATTATATCGTCTTACACAGTGCTAGCAAATAGATTATCACATAAACTCGTATCCCTGATTTATAGTTTATAGTATTTGTAGGTTGATAACTTACATATACGTGTAAGCAATGACAGCGATAACTTAACACTGAATCAATACTGCTTATCTGAAGCCTAGATTAAAGTAGTATGTTTTTAACCTGCATGAGAGAGAGAGAGAGAGAGCTCTGCATGAACCGAACATTCTCTGATATTACCATTTTCCTTTTTCGTCCTGCAAAACCCACGGGACGTCCATCGCATGTCCGAAGTAAGACCGCGAGCTCGAAATGTATACAAGCCTGACCTAGTGCCACTCTCTTGGCCTCTCCGCAGGTTTGATGAGACTGTTGTTATCGGGCAAATCTCGAGATCTGTAAGTTATCGTACATTTTCTCGTTATCGGCTGAGATCAGAAACCAGCAGAGTGGGCAAGTTCTATTTTCTCTCACGGAGAAGTGACCCTCTCGCGAAATAATGCTGGATGATGGGTGATGATACTAGCACTCACTCTGTGCCTCGGGGCGAATCGGCCGCGTGGTTGCAACACGAACACGAACTTTGACATTTTGGTGGAGACTGTGATGCAAGGAAGGAAAGGAAATGATTATGTGAGTGCAGCGCAAAGAAGGTATCTAGGGGGGAAAAAGTTCATATTCGATATGCACGCGACATAATGAAAGTAAGTATTTTTCATTATATGTGAGACAAACGATTAATGAATGCCTAGCAAACGAGGGGGGAAAAATGACATGAATAAGATGCATGACTTAAATAAGATAAAAATGTGATGAGGAAGATACGAAAAGAAAGAAATGATGCGGTGTTTGATATCAGGAAAAATGGAGTGTGTGAAGGTTACAAATTGATGCTGCACACAATGTGTCTCGTGTTGTAATATGCAACAATCAACGCGATATCATATTCATAATGTCGTGACAAGGATGTTATAAACGCGAAGGTGATACTATTATATACACACATTCATAACAGTAGTAATAATGTGCGGGGCGATATATGACATTCTCCTGATATACCGGAGGAGAAAAAAATGTATTATAACATTATATTTTCTTATGGATAAACTACGTTCAACGACCATGACGTATAAAGAACATTTACCAGCATCAAGGAGCGAGACATTCTGAACTACACGGTATTCCGATCCGGGCAAAAGGAGATAGAATAGAATAAAATACTGTTATTGCTATTATTATTTATCCAAAATCTTATCTCAGAAGACTTTTGATTTTAAGCTGGGAAGAAGATAACTTTGGTTGGCACGATATAAGATCTCTTTGATTCATTGCTGCCTTGCTGGAGTGACGGTCGTTTTCCTGTCCGGGAGATCAGGAATGAAAAATGTTTACTGTGAAGGCGATTGTTGCTACGAGGTCTTACGATTCCGAGACAAAAAAAAAAAAAAAAAAAAACAATAGACTCTAAAAACTTTCTGAAGGTTTAATTCTGGTTCTAGAAAAAAAAAAACGAACTCTAATTATACAAAAACTTTCTGAATGTCCAAATCTAACTTTTTAAAAAATCAAACTTTAGCTCTACAAGGACAGACATTAACTAAAAAAAATCTAACTCTTACTCATGCTCTTGCAGATACAAAAACTGTTTTAGCACACGTTTGACAATATTCTGGGCCAATATTTCCCTTGTCTGATCTTGATTGAAGGATGTGAGCTGAAAGCTGTTCCTTATCATTAAGAGGAGCGTGGAAACAAACTCTGCCAGCTGATTCAAGTACAAGTCACAAGCCAAAACACCAACTTTTCCAAAGACGTTTTATTGCATTTGACTTCTCGCGACAGTCTCAGTCACGCCTGGGTTTCTGTGATATTCGAATAGTGCCTTTTAATGCTTGTCAAGCCAATGGATTATGACAATGAATTGCTCGTCCGGGAGATTTTCAGGATGCGTTTTCTCTCATGATAATTTCGCACGACGTAAGGCTGAAAAGTCATCATAGGACTAGGGAGATTTACTGGTATTATTGAGTAGTATCAGATGGTATTAATAACAGATAGGTAAATAGATAGATAGATAGATAGGTAGACTGATAGACAGATTCATAGATTGATAGATAAAGTAATGGTATGTAGATATATAGACAAATAGAAAGACAGACAGGCAGAATCGTCCGTCTGTATCCACAGTTAATCAGACAGATGGGTAAACAGAAGATATATGCAAACCTGTTTATCCACACATTATCTTAACATTTGAATGACTCAATAAAAACGAAAAAATATCAAACGTCGAGTTATGGCGACCATGCTCCCTGAACGCTTCAGTATAAGTCTTCACTATTCATTAAATTTCCGAGACGAGTCATGGAGCTTTTTCCAAGATGTTAAGGAGTTAAGATACACAAGTGAAATGAGACGATTTTCCATAGCGTAAAGATCTTCGTAATAAACTTGTTCAACTTGTTCATACATTGTTCGTATATATATATACGCATACATAGACACACACACACACACACACATACACGTGTGTGTGTGTGTGTGTGTATGTGTATGTGTGTGTGTGTGTGTGTGTGTGTGTGTGTGTGTGTGTGTGTGTGTGTGTTTGTGTGTGTGTTGTGTGTGTGTGTTGTGTGTGTTATGTATGCGTATATATATATATATATATATATATATATATATATATATATATATATTGTCTATCTATCTACATATATATATCAATCTATCTATTTATCTATCTATCTATCTACATAGTAATGTTTTTCCCAGTGATTAGCAACATCGCAGATTGATTCATCTCTGCTGAAGCGAACTTCATGTAACTTTATATACAAGCTATAAAGAAACCAGCTGAGCCCATGCGTCAACATACAGAGACTTTTTTAAATTTATTTCCATTGGTTAGCAACATCGCAAATTCTTACAACATTGAAGTTAACTTTATAAAGCCTCATATAAGGGTTATCAAGGAACAGGTTGACACTTTTAGGAACGTTGATCAATGTACAGAGAGATAATATATTGTGTTCAGAATTAATGGTTAGCGGGAGTATGGCATATGATTCACCATGGAAATCGAGGCGAGAAACAGCCAGGCATGAAAATGACGACTCCAGCCTCTGCAGACGCCTGACCTGGCATGACCCCAACACTATACAACTTGTGGATGAGGTTTT
>NC_051390.1:16089219-16090473 GCF_015228065.2 Penaeus monodon
TCATATTGGGCCACTGTGTTGAAAAAAAGTCATCAAGCTTAATCAAACACATTGAAAGCCTTAAAACAGCGTAATAAAGAAACCACCGCCGGGGCGTCAGGACAGCAGTTGCGGAAACATCCATACTGATATTTTATATCGTGGGTCGCAGCAGATACCATCGCCGCTACTATTGACGATGGTTCACGCGTCAGACTTGAATTGCGTCACAAACGGGGATCATGGAGACGTGAAAAGCGTTCCCGCCGAACCACGTGATAGCTGGACCAAGGGAACGCCGCCATTACCCTTACATTCGGGTACGGCATCGCTGCGGTGCCACGATAGCATCTTTTTGAGACTGCGGCGCTTGCCACGATAAGAAACAGATCGAAACACAGCCTCTTGGTAATGAAGAAATTAAAGGATCGTATGCTGACTAGATATGTCGTATTTAAGATAGTGTGCTGTTTGTATACATCGGGTAAAGTTTGTCCTCGCCTCGTCGAGTGGGATTTCAGAGTCAGCTGTGCTTGCGAATTAGAATAATGAAGTATCACGTCAGTATGGTATCCGGGACATGGTAGCAACAGCGCTCATTCTTAGTGCCTATATAGCTATCGCTGACAATACTACACTTGTGGTACTACACCGATGTTCGTGCTACTCAACAATCTGCAACTATTTATCCCAGACACGCCACACCCAAGGCACTTCATTCAGATGCTTATACTTCTGCAGTCAGTGTTTGACTACATATTCAGTGGTTTTCTTTTGCTTTGTCTGCTGAGCAATTATGAACATGAATGCTTACTTTCGAAACGAAGTGCAAATCTTCCGTATGCTGGCCTCTGTAGTTATTCATCTTATCTTATAGAAACACACACTGATAAACCTAAATACATACATGCATATACATATACATATATATAAATATAAATAAATACATTCATACATACATACATTTATACATACACACACACACACACACACACACACATACATATATATATTATATATATATATATATATATATAAATATATATTATTATATACATATAAACACACACACACACACACACACACACACACACACACACACACACACACACACACACACCCACATACACACACACACACACACACACACACACACACACACACACACACAACATTTATATAATATTATATAATATATATAATATATAATTAAATATATATATATTATATATATATAATACTATATAGTATTATTATATATATATTATATATATA
>NC_051390.1:16152902-16155402 GCF_015228065.2 Penaeus monodon
CCCTTCCCACCTGTCCGTCAACATCTTGCCCCCCCCCCCCTCCCAACCCCATGCTGTATCCGGTATGTCTGGGAGGGCCACGTGTGCGTCTTGGTTCACTGTCCATCATGTTGATAAGGAACTTTGTTTGTACTATGTATTCTTGCAGGCAAGTCCCATGCACTAGGAGCTCTTCACAAACATCTAATTTACGTTTGAGTTTGTTTAATCTGTTCCCTGACTGCGCTGTACCCTGTTCATACCGTGCTCTCGTCACGCCGCACCCTGTTCACGCAGCACCCTATTCAGACCACCCAAGCTGTACCGTATTCGCACCTTGGCCGCCCACTCTCAGTACGAACCTTTCAACCTTTGTATGCAAAGCTATTTTGTGATAATTTACTGTTCATTGCTCCGTTTCTTTTACGTACTGTCCGGGGTGTATGCAAATTCATGTTAGGAAAACAACTCGAAGATTTTTGCTTCATTCTTTTTACTCAGTCCTTTCTTGTGTTATGCAATTTACTGCGGAGCTAGAATGATATTATACACCACAATTTAATGCATAACCAGTCCTGAACTTTACGCTTACAATTAGCCGTGCCTTGCACCTCATCTTTTATGTTACATCCCGCCATCTACTGCATATCCAGCCTCGCGATGTATCCCACTCATCATCTTCTGCAGCATTATTAAGGCCACTTCTATGTGGGGTTGCTGAAATGGATTATCTGATCCACATTTTGATATGGGTTTGGCTGGATTTTTACGATCGAATTTCCTTTCCTAGTCTACCTGCGAGCGAAGTTTGCTACAATATACTGTCTCTCCGAAGGTTGTATCTCATTACTAACGTCTTCCCTGTCCTCCCTTGTAAAACACCATCTACCATATACTTACAAGACACTTAGTTTTATGGTACACCCGCCTTGTACCGTGTGTTAAAGCTGTAAATCTTCTGAAGCATACAAACCTTACACTATGTCTTTCTCTCTACAAACCACATGAAATATAGTATCTCATGGGAGGACGCCCACCCGCCCCTCTATACTCATTTATTTACTGTATATTAATCCCTGCGTTGTATCATCGTCTGCCCAATCCACTCCCTGTGTTGCATCACGCCCACCCAATGTGCCTCATCCCGCCTACTCCAGCATCCTGTCTGCTTTGGCCAATGTGTTCGTAATTTGTTTTCTATCTTGTCGTCCAGAGAGTCCACGCCCACCCACCCGAACACCACGCCCATGGCAGCCACCTATGATCTGATTGCTGATGTGTTCCCCGCCTGGAAGCGCCTTAGCCCGCGGCCACACACTAAATTCCATGATGTATCTACCTGTTCTCGCTGTGACTGGACGGGCGCACCATAAAGTAGTTGAATCATCCGAGATATTTCCGAGATAAAATCACACCTGCTCATCTCGCCGGCTGGGAGAACGATACTCTGCTTGTGATAGGAATCAGCAGAAGCTCCCTATCAAAGCGAGCGGTTCTGCTTGATCAATTGGCAATCGACGAGGAAAGTTATCGCGTGCCTTTAACTCCCTGCGGATCGGTCTTTAGGCTATGCTAATCCACTCCTTGGTCTCTTACATTCCGGCTCAAGCTGATGGATAGACAGCCTGGTCTTTCATACTCTAATATATATTATATTAAATCTAAAAGCTAGTATACAATATTAAATAGATTTTTTTTATTGTGTATCGTGTACGTCATGAAGCATTAAACTTCTTATTATACATACTGTAAACAAATGCATGCACACATATTGTAGATATGCGTACTGTATATCAGTATCCATCTATATGTTCCCATATTGAAAGGAAATAAGAAAGAGAGAGAGAGAGAGGGGAGAGAGAGAAAGAGAGAGAGAGAGAGAGAGAGAGAGAGAGAGAGAGAGAGAGAGAGAGAGAGAGAGAGAGAGAGAGAGAGAGGAGAGAGAGAGAGAGAGAGAGAGACAGACAGACAGACAGACAGATGGGGTTAGGGGGAGGCAGAGAGATGGAAGGATAGATTTATAGCTTGAGATAATGATAAAGAATTTGGATATATCATTATAGATATATCATGCATATTATATTATGCATACATAAACACACACACACACACACACACACACACACACACACACACACACACACACACACACACACACACACACACACACACACACACAAACACACACACGTAGTGATTAAGTTGAAACACTGTCTGCTACAGGAAAAAAAAACTCATCGTAAGTAAAGAAAGAAATGGAAAATACTTTTACAAGAGAAGTAATTATAGAAGCCTTGAAGATTTCTTTGATGGCATATACACGGAAACCCTCCTGAACGAAGAGAACCTTGATATGCAATATTCTAAATTTTGCGAAGTCTATAAACAAGAAGCAGAAAATTTTGTATCAAGATTCAAAACTGAAGCAAGAAATGGCCAAAAGTGGTTCAGTGACAAATGCAAGAAAATGAGAGAAAACAAGCAACCTTTGGAGAAGGTTCAGAAGACATAGATCTCAGGC
>NC_051390.1:16182902-16185402 GCF_015228065.2 Penaeus monodon
AGAAGGAGGAGGAGATGAATAAGAAGAAAGAACAGAAGAAAAATTAGAAAAGAGAAGGGATGAAGAAGGAGAGGAGGAAGAGGAGTTAGAGAAGACGGGGAAAATGACGAAGAAGAAGGAACCGAAGAAGAGGAGGAGGAGGAACGCAATGGCCATCGACCCTCGTGAAAACAAAGAAATTCGCCAAAGCCTTAAACAGCACAGCCGCGGACCCATACATACAACAAAAACATCCTTATTAACATACATTACAACTTCTCCCACAAAGTAAACTCTTTCCCTTCCCGCCTTCTAATCGACAATGCCAACCCAAAACCTTCCAGCAAGAGGCCACGAACTTATTACATAATTACGAAGCAGGAGGACAACATATAGATGCTTACAACACAAGAACGTTCTTACACTTGCATTAATTGTGTGTGTAAGTGGTGCATGCTGATGGCCATACAACGGTCATTATGTCATTACAGGCTTGTCTACGGGCAGAGTTACCGCAGGTGGGCACGAGAGGCTAATTTGGGTTCGGAAAAGTGTGTGTGGTTGTTCCCTATGTTCCCGGTGCTGTATGTCCTCGTGTAGAATGCTTTCAGAAAGTTTTATATATGTTAGTGAAGATTTTCTTGGGAGTTTTGGGAAAGAGTGCATTGATGCGCTTCAGTGTGGTCATTATTGTCTCTGTCGTTCTGATTTTCTAAAACTAAATTCAGTGATGTTTTTGTTGGTAATATGATAAAATGTTAATTATTACTGTTAAGAGAATCGCTATAGTTTTATTCAGTATTATTGTTTGTGTTGTGTTGTCTTTTGTCTCTATAGTTTTTTTTTTTTCATAATCGGTGTTTTTGTTCCTGTAGTATTATTGTTATTATATCATTGTTTTCTTATTACTGTTATTGTTGATATTATTATTATTATTATTATTATTATTATTATTATTATTATTATTATTATTATTATTATTATTACTATTATTATTATTATTATTATCATTATTATTATTATTATTATCATTATTGTTATTATTATTGTTGTTGTTTTGTTGTTGCTGTTGTTGTTCACGATATTATTACTGTAATTATTTTACAATAACTATCTTCATCATCACGAAACATAAAATATGTACTCTTTCATCCTTTCATATTTTTCGTCTTTTCCCCTTCTCCCTCTTCTGCTTTCGCATCCCCGCTCTACCTCCCCTTCTGACTTCCAAATCTTCTTTAAATCCTTCTTCCCTCTCTCTTTATGCCCTACATCTTCCCCCCTTCCAATTCTCTCGCTTTCCTCTTTAACTCCCTTATCCCCTTCCCTCCCCCTCTCCTCCCTTTCTCACTCTCCCCCTTTTCTTCTCCCTTTCCGTTTCCCTTCTCCTCCTGCCCTCCTTCTGAACTTCTTCCTTGGATGGTCATGTAAATAATAAATGTGCATAAGTTGACGGTCTATTTCAGTGATAATAATAACGCTAATAATGAAAAGATAACAGTTATAATAATCATAACAATAGTAACAATAGTAATAAGAATTAAAATGAATATTCTCATAAGTCTGTAATATGTTTGTTCATGTGTTCGTGTGTATTGTTGTTGTTGTTATCATCAGCATGTTAAGCATCAATAATAACAACAGTTCAGTAGTATTTTCTCCTTATTATCATCATCTTTATTGATGTTTTAAAAGAGTATAATCATTATCACCATCCTTCATATTATTGGCAGTATCAGTTCCATTACGTAACTATGCCTTGCGTACACTTGAACACGGCGCACCATACGGTCTGCGACGAAATCGAGTGAACGGTCGAGCTGAAAAGGTTGCGTTGGAGAGGAGGACGTTGGGAGTCGTTCGCTTCGTCTCGCGGTCCGTGTGTAAACAACCATGATGACCGACAACTCAAAACATCTAAAGTTTATCTGTCTGGATTGCAACGCATAATTCCTTTCGTCTTCTGATCTTTTTTAGTTTATGATATTTGCGTAATAATTAAATCGTCTACGTCAGTCGCTGGACCTTATTACATTTTTAACCAGTAAAGTGTGTCATCTCTCTTTCGACAGTCTCAGTGGAGGTTCGCCGTGCAAGATTAGTTAGTTAACAATAATCAGCTGATAGGGGCATCGCCAACGAAACTGTTCACCCTGAGCGTCGTGGGCCTGGGCGAAATGCACCGAGTGAAAGGGCTTACTTAAGCGTAGGACGTGTCTGTTTCGGGTACTATTATGATTACTAAAGACTTTATTTTTTCATAAATGTATTTTTTTTGTTAACGTTTTTAACTTATATCTTTTTGCTAGCCTTGCAATTCTGACTGATGTCATTTTTTTCTTTATCGCTGATCATTGTTGCCACTGTAGAAGAAAAAGTCCTTTATTCCCAGAATTAAAAGAGATATTCCAAACCATTTCTTTACCCGAAAATGTTCCACATCCCTTTCCCTCCACCACTTGGTTTCCCTCCCTCCAATCGCCTCAGTCAACGGGATATTCTAAGAAAGGGGGAGATATAA
>NC_051390.1:16192902-16195402 GCF_015228065.2 Penaeus monodon
TCCCCCTGCGTGTTTCGCCTCATAGAAGCTTCACTGACTGGAGATGCAGGTATGAAAATTCTTGATGGTGCTGGAGTTTATCTTCCTATATGTAAAGTCGCCACCATGTATACATATATGTATACATGTATGTATATATATATAAATATAAATATATGTATGTATATATATATATATATATATATATTGTTGTGTGTGTGTGTGTGTGTGTGTGTGTGTGTGTGTGTGTGTGTGTGTGTGTGTGTGTGTGTGTGTGTGTGTGTGTCTGTACGTGTGTGTCTGCGTAATGTATATACGCAGTAGAGGCACATGCATTAGACCTTGTATATAGGCACGGAATATCACAGTAAGCCTAGGGCGAGTGAACGCGATGATTTTGGTTTGTTTTCCCCCAGTGATCTGACGATGGATTGATCAAGTCCGGGTTTGGTACCAGCAGTTAGCCTGCATTTTGCGTAGAAAAAGATGTTTTCTTTCTCGTCCTTCTTTGTCCTATCGTAATATCCACAGCAAACAGAAGGTGCACCTGCGTTCTCTTACATAGAATCAAGTCGCTGTCTGTATGTTTTGCGTCACTTTAAAGGCACGAAGCGAGTTCGAACGTAAAATCCTTATTTTGCATCTTTTATCTAAGCAAATACGCGCTACTCCAGAGTCCTGACAATGCCTCGTGCACCTGGCGCATTCCTCCTCATGCCCTCCCCTCCGTCCCGGCATCGAGACCCCTCCTCCCCCACCCCCTTCCTCCTCCTCCCGGAAGGCTCTTCCTCCAGAAGGCCACATCGTCATCAACGCCTCCCCCTCACAACCTCATGGACTCCCCTTCCTTAGACCTCTGCAGCTCCCGCCCCGCCCCCACCCTGTCCCTCGTACTCATTCCCAGAAGGAATCAGTCTTGCGCCCCCGTGTTGCTGTCGGCTACGGCACGGCGACGGCACGGCCACGCCAGCCGCGGGGTAGCACGTGCCGTTTTTTTTCCACACTGCACCGCGATGTCTGGATAATTGGCCTTCGTGTACCACATGTTAGGTCGTGTTCCCTGCTAAGTGTACCAGCCTGGGCGTAGCGCAGCCTCATATCGGACCCCGGGCATCGTCTGCGCGCGTCGCCGACCGTCTAGCCTCGCTCGGTTTGCTTTTCTTTTTGAGGATTGTCTGAATGCGGGGGTATTCTCCACCCATCCTGTTCTTGTTTTGTTTTGTTTTGTCATTTTATTTACTGATTTATTTATTGTATTTATCTATTTATTTGTTTATTTATTTATTTATCTTATTTTATTATTTTTTTTCTCTCTGGAATACATACGTATGGAATTCTATAAACCATTTTCCTGAACAAGCTTAACATAATTAAATCAAAATAATAAGACATGGTAATAACCCCCCCCCCCCAAGAAAATGGATCACTTTAATAAGGAATAAATATTCACATTTGCTTACCCATTGTGCATCGTGAATATCTCTTTATCTATCAACAGCCAGAAGTATATCACCGTAATTCCACGCTGACCATCCCCAGCCTCTCCACCTTCGAGTGTCATGTCAGGTTTGGTCCACCAGCATGAGCCCAAGAGTGCAAATATCCGAGCTTGTTTTCTGCTCTGTTGACGAGATCAATATAGCGTGTCCACTCGTCGTGTTCGTTACACTCAGGGGACACGTTATCGCGTTTTTCATGAACTGAAAAATTCTTCGCGACGTCCAAGTGCAAGGAGTTGTTTCCTTCGGCTCCTCTGCGTGTCCGCTCGTGCCATCTCCGCATATATCTCGCCGAGGACTTCCTCATTTCGATACTTTGCATTCATTTAGTGTTTCCACCGAGATAGAAGTCCCGAAGTGGCACTGTCAAGTAGTAAGGCTATCTTTACTAGAGCTAGATAAAGGAACACGTCCCTAGGCCGTAGTGAAGGAAGCACCAGTAACAAAGACAGCAGACGGTTACCGGGTTGCCTTTTGTATTTGTATTTTTCTTATTTATAAACCAGACAATAAGCATGTTGCATTTCACAACAAGAGCGATTATTATTATAACAAAACGTACAATAACACTCCGATTAGGTGAGTTATTTCAACAGCACTGCTTAATAAATACCCATGCGTTTACAAATTATTTTGATTATTTCTTATTCAAGCAATCCTACAGGTATAAAGTGGTGTTACATGGGCTAAGAACGAGGTCTGCAAGCGCCACGGGTAGCTCATAGGCCCTGACGACCCACGAACTTTGGTAGTTACGTTCTTACTCTCAACCTTGGAGGGGATGGAACCTGCCGTACAGTAGGCTACGGGATCTCACTGCTGATCTTGGACTTAGAAAAGCTAACTTTATGCTTGTTTATGCTGCTAAGTAACTTCATTAGCTAGCTGTGGAATGTTTTCATGCTTTAGAATGAAGAATTATATTCCCTGGACTAGGAAGCAAAGTTAATCCACAAACTAAATAATGCTTGTATTCTTTAGGACTGGTGATGTTTATATTCCAAGTCTGAGGGAAGATAGCA
>NC_051390.1:16247902-16252902 GCF_015228065.2 Penaeus monodon
CTCCAAGAGGAGCTTTCTCATCTCTTCGGCGAGTGTGTTGTGATCATGAAGGTCCTCCTCAGTGTACTTCTCGAAATGCCGTTCGAAGTCAAAGCGAGCGAGACCGAGGTCGATGATCGTCGCCTACACTCGCTTCTCGCCGATGAGGACGCACACGTTATCCTGGTGGAGGTCCATGTGCACCACGCCGGCCGTGTGCATGCACTCGAGGGCGACAGTCACCTACTCGAGGACATCCTCCAGCTGGGCGGGAGAGAGCAGCAGCTTCTCGACGCACTGCCCGAGCGTGGCGCCGGCGAAGCGGCTGACGATAACGTAGTGCTCGCCCTCGAGGACGGCGGCTTCAACGCGCTACATGCCGTCCAGTCCCCGGACCTTGTTCAGGGCTCGAACCTCCCGCGCAAAAAATCCACTATTCCTGCGTTTCATCTGCTTCACCACCAGCTGCTCGTGGCCGCTCGAGACCAGGCTGGTGACTCCGAGGCCGCCGGCGTGCAGCAAGGTCTGGCGCCAGGCGCTCATGCGCTGCAGGTAGGCGGCCTCTGTCCACACGGGCACCTGGCACGCCTCCAGCTCCTTCAGGAGGGACTCCATTGCAGGAGGAGCTCTTGGGGGGGGGGGCTGCTGCTAGACTCTTCGGGAAGCTGTGTTTCTTCGCCTGTCCGAAGGTGGGGCTCGCTGCGCTGAGAGCAATCGACGCGCTCCTCACCAGGCGCTGAGGCTGAATGAGAAGTCGAGTAGGGCATCTGGCGAAGACATGTCGGGAGTAAAGAGGGTGATGTTTTGGGGCGCCATTGCATTCGAGTTTGCATGGATTTATTTCTGTGTGTGTGTGTGTGTGTGTGTGTGTGTGTGTGTGTGTGTGTGGTGTGTGTGGTGTGGTGTGTGTGTGTGTGGTGGTGTGGTGTTGTTGTGTGGTGTTTGGTTGTGGGTTGTGGTGGTGTGTGTGGTGCGTGTGCGTGGTGTGTGTGTGTGTGTGTGTGTGTGTGTGTGTGTGTGTGTGTGTGTGCTGTGTGTGTGTGTGTGTGTGTGTGTGTGTGTGTGTGTGTGTGTGTGTGTGTGTGTGTGTGTGTGTGTGTGTGTGTGTGTGTGTGTGTGTGTGTGTGTGTGTGTGTGTGTGTGTGTGTGTGTGTGGTGTGTGTGTGTGTGTGTGTCTGCGTGTGTGAATATACACTGTATGTGCATATACATTAACATAATTACATGTTTCTCCCAGTGTTTTGCCTCCAGTCACTCCATCGCGTCTTCTTTCATTCACGATCTTTAATATATCCAGCCGCACTCTTCGTCTTCCCTTCCCCGGCAATTATCACATTTTTCATTGTTTTCTTTCGCCCGCGTCCATGTTTACGAGGCAATCGCCAGCGCAATCGGCGGCATCGGATTGTCTCGGGCGGGAAAAGGGTATCCCAGACCAGGATTTTTCATCGCCATTTTTCGTCACGATTCCTAAAATTCTTTTCTTTCTCCTTTCCTCTTATTTAGCAGCCTATTTTTCTTATTTTTCTTCTTCTTCTTCTATTTCTTCTTCGTACTCCTGTTATTCCTTGTTCGTAGCTCTTTGTTATTCACGCCGCTGTTACACTATCGATTATAAAAGGAAAGAAAGAAAGAAAAATGGCGCTCGACGGGCATAAATTTCTCGGCGTAATTCTAATGGCGAGATTTCGGATGCCAGAGCCTTTGCTTTGGTTCCAATTATGTAATTACGTTTTTGTCTCTCAACCTATTGATCTCCTGGCCTGGGCCTTCGTCCGCCCTTTACGTTATCGATACTAATGGTTTTCCTGATTTGCTCCATTAGTCAGATTTTTTTTTTTTTTTTTTTTTTTTTTGCGTGTCCTGGGTTTTAGAATGTATGTTTTTAGTCTGATTATTTATCTATTTTCCTATTATCGTTAGTGGGTTTTTTTTATCTGGATTTATCATAATGACATATAACTACAGTGTTTATTTACGTAATTTGCTATTATCTTTTTTTTTTCTTTTTTTCATGTCGTTTTAGCAACTTGGGTCCCTTTTTTTATAAACAGTTTTTACGCTTGACAGCTCTCCGAACTCATTCTTCTGGAACCTTTTGATGACACCCTCGAACGCCCGGCCAGATCGACGTGATGAGCGCCGGCCCGTCTGTGTGCAGAGGAGCTTAGGATCTGATTCGTAATTGCGTAATATCAGATTTGCCGCTTGTTATGATCAGATCCGTCGAGATCGATAGAAGATTCGTTTTCCTGTCTTTTTTTGTGTGTGTTTGATTTGCTTTTGTTTTGTATGCGTGTTGTTATTTTTCTGAGTAAAAGTTGATACCGTAAATTCGATCAATGGTTAATGGTATTCACAGAAATTAATAAACATGAAATTATATCATGGAACCGTTCCTCCTCTTTTTAGTATGTATTACATAAAAAAATGAAAATGATGCTCATATTTCAATACAGTGTTGCATACTGGTCACTGCATAATTGATATGTATCTCACAATCTCACCTTTGATAGCGGACAGGATATCAACATCCTTTTTTCAACCTTACACTAATTATTCCTCTGCATTCATTAATTCCACAGTAACCTGCATCAGATAGCTATAAAAAGGAACGCGTACAAGACATGTGATATGCCGGAGAACCACTTTTCATTGTATGGAGGCTCACTGCTTCTCCTCGGCTCCGTTACCCGGCTCTTGATGCGTCTCAATGATTATTGCGAATCGCCGCAAAAAAGTTTAATTTCCATAAAGTTCGGGTTCCCAGCGCGCTCGTTCCTCATGCTCGGCCCGGGGCATCGCGAGGGATTAAAGTGTCATCGTCTCATGCTGATAAGGGCGATTCTTCGGTGATCTTGTGCTTATTGTGAGTACTCTAGTGTTATCTGCAGTTAAGAGGATCATGACCAGGGCTCTGCGGATTCAAATGAGGAGAGAGAATCTTGCTCGAGATGATATTGCTTTATGAAATAAACGTCCGACGTTTGCATAACCCCTGATGATGCTATCCCTATCCTCGGCCCAGGAGGAGTTAGCTATCTCGGCCATTCACGAGTCCGTCACTCAGCCTCAGTAGATTTTCGTCTGTCAGTTCTTTTTTTCTCTTTTTTCTTCCTTTTTAGACGTGCTTTGGTAATCTGCTTATAAAGAAAGGGGGTTACGAAAGTAATGCACGAGCTCCTACGTTGAATAAGACAAATTCCGTTGTCAGCTCTCGGAGTCAACAGCATGTGCTCTCAAGGTTTACCGAATTCCGTCAAGACAATATTCCCTGAGTCATCCAGCCTTGCATACGAGTAACAAGTTCCCGGGATTTATTCCATCTTCCTCCCGTTGCTTCGAGGGGGGGGGGAGAGCTTGGGGAGCTCACACGGAGGAGCCGATTCTTTGCGCTCCGCTTTCCGGGGAGGAGCTAAAGAGCGAGTTTTTGCCATGTCTCTGAAACATCGTTTGGGTCGGCTGGCTGCTGACGCCGATAAGAAAATGAGAGCTCGCTCGCTGCCTCCTAATTCACAACTGAAAAATCTCCCGCTCCGTAAGCTTATCGTCTGTACACCCAGCCAGGCGTAAATGACACTGCATACTGTATCATTAATAACTATAATGTTGAGATATAGTCCACTTGGAATTAGGTTCCATAAGTGTTTGCTTAATATATAGTAAGCTTAATTTCCTGATTTAGTTTAGATAAAGGATCAGGGTTTCTGTTATTTTATGGAGGATCCGAGTGTTTTTTTTCGTGTACTGATAAAAGATCATGGGATCGAATTTATTTATGGTGCCACGCCATTTATCGGGCTTTGCTCTTAAGGAAGCGAAGGCAACTTCTATTCGTAATATACATTAATTGGGTAAGTACAATCAGATAAGAGAGGTGATAATTGTCATACACAGTCATATTTGCCACCAGTCATTGTTACGATGAATCTCACTTGCATGCAAAGTGATACACACCTGCACATTATATCCTGATAATCATGGTTATTAAAGGAATATGTTAAAGGTCGTTAGTAGGTTTTGGTGTTTGAGTTCGCCAACCGCTAAGCCGTGCTGCTAGACCAGAGAATGACGTAACACTTTCGACCTCGGCGAATGTGAAACGAAAAGTACTACGGACATGTAGTAATTCTCTCTATAATACAGGCGTACAGAGCGTGGTCCAATTGACGTGTCTCTTTAGCACGCCGGGAATGACAATGGAAGAATTAAGCCACGTGGTTGATTGTACCATGAGTGATTTACTGTGAGTAATTGACTGTACCATGGTATATCATTTCAGTAGCTGCTATTCATAGAAGCCAATGGATAGGTGTTCACGATGTATCTGTGAGCATAGTTAGGGACTGTAATAGCCCCATAAAAAGTGCACCATTTTTTTTAACAAAGCGATGACTAAGTGTATTACCTTGTGATTTCTAAGGTTAGTTTTGCCTCCATTAGAAGTGTCATACAGGTTCATTCTTCAAATCAAATCAGGTTTTTATCCATAGAAACAGATGAGTACTATTTCCAAAATACGTTGCATTCGAAGGCAATATTACCATCCGAATCCATGGCGAAATTAGAAAAAAAAATTAACACACACTCATGCACACGTACAGTCCACCGTTTTATGCATATATATCAAGCACACGCCCACACAATCGTCCTTCTCACAAACACACAATGCCCCCACGCACACGCAACCCCCTCCCCCCAACACTCATAATCACACCTCCACAACACACAGAGTCACCCTTCCTTTCCTCAAATACAATCATCCCTCCCAAGAAAAAAAATAATGAGTAAAACAAACAAAAAAATCACGCCCACCCACCTTCCAAACACACAGTTACATATCCACACACACAATCAGCCCCCCCCCTCCCCACCCTAACATACACAATCACCCCTCCATTCCACAAACACAATCACTCCCCTCCCCCTTCCCAAGCACAATCACGCCACACTCTGCCCACAGCAAGATGCGAGTTCCCTCGGTCCCCCTTCCCGGCCGCCCCTTCATCTCCCGCCGGACG
>NC_051390.1:16262902-16270402 GCF_015228065.2 Penaeus monodon
GCGGTGAATTAATGCGGGATCTACGCGTGGACGACCTCATTATATGGGGTCTTATCGCCATAAAGGCTTTCGGGAACTCGGGAGAAGTCTGGGCTACGGAACAGCTCCCCGACTGTTGCTTCTTTTCCTTTCTCTCAGTTCCGTGCTTTCTCTCGTCGAACTGTCTCCCCTACTTTGCTCTTTTTAGTGTTTTTCTCTCTTTTAAACATTATGATTGTAATATAAAAGTGATAATTATCCTCATTCCTATCGTGTATTGTTATCACCTTCGTTGTTCTTACTTTCTTCTTATTGTTACTGAGATATCACTATAAACATTTTTTTTCTTTTTCTTTTTATTTCAAAGTAGCATTATCCATTCATTAGGAAGAACCAGGAGCAATAGAAATGGTAATATTTCTAAGGTATCTCGTTTTCTGTCTTTGTGCTCTTTTTTATCGTTTCCCTTTGGCACTCTAAATCAAAGCCAACTTCATAGAACCGACTGGAATTTTTTGCTTCCCAACCGGATCCTGATAAACGACACTCGACACAGGAAGAGGAAAAATCTCGCATCGAAAATAAGGCCTTAAAAAACTCGCGCGATAAAGTACGAGCAACCGCGGCGCAGCTGACGTTATGCAGTAGATCTCCTGACGGGAGTCCATGTCCGGAGCGTGACTGGCGGCCTCCGTAAAAAAGAACCGCTTGGGGAAAATACAAGTGACTGGATAATGCCCGCTGTTCTGCATGACGGGGCCCGGACCCGCCTGATAAGGTTAGATTATGATAATTATCTCTGAACTTTAGTAGAGGCTGAATGCCACGGTGGCTTCGTAAAGCGACCTCGCTGGGCTTAGCATCAGGCCCGCATTTGATAAGCGCTTTTCCACGGTAAAAATGTGAAGGCTGATGAGATGCCCATTGCTGCATGTGTTGGTTTAACGGCGCCGTTGAGAGATCGCGGGACTATTATCCTTTTCATTTGCACTTGAGCCTGGCTAGCGAGGGTGTATGATTTCGGATCGGGAAGACTCTGAATTTATGCTGATGCTGAGCGTGATATCATGAAATATGCCGTAATGAGAAGATCCTCATACGAACGTGAAGAGAATGAGAATGAGATCGTGTTCCGCTATCACTTCATGAAAATTTTCCAGGTAAAGAACAAAAACGCATTATATTTCAGATAAGAGAATGAGAAACGCGTGAAAGCTTTTCGGGCGCCGCAAACATGCACAAGAATTGGGCCAGAAAGAGGATAAGAATTCCTCTGGTAGCAAGGGTTTTCTGTCCGGCACAAGCTCCCCTTAGGAAAGCACATAAAACAGGAAAGGCCAACGGCCAGAAAAGAGATTACGACCCCCTGAAGCGAAGGCTGTGCGGTTTGTGCCCCGGGGAAAAAATTTTAGAGAAACAATTTGACAGCTTTCCATGACGGGCCGCCGAAATTTTCCGGGGAAAAAGGGCCGGCGACCTCTGGAAACCCCGTGAGGTTCTTAGCCTACCAACCGTTTAAAAATTAAAGAGTTGGATCCTTCCATAAATCCCCAACCCACGTAAATTGCCCTTAAAGAGTTTTGGGGGTTCCCACCGGGGCCTCGGCGTCCCCCGGGGAGTTTTCGTCTTAATTTTTTAGATGTTTAGGATAACTTTTATAATTCCCACCAGAAAATTTGCCCTTTTCTTTATTTGAATTTTCACGTGGTGCTGTTTCGTGCTTTTAAGCACATGCATGTACATGATTTGCATATATGTGTGTATGTGTACACATATATAGGGAGATAGGTAGGTAGATAGATAGATAGACATACATATACATATAGATATAGGTATATATATATATATGTGTGTGTGTGTGTGTGTGTGTGTGTGTGTGTGGTGTGTGTGTGTGTGTGGTGTGTGTGTGTGTGTGGTGTGTGTGTGTGTGGTGTGTGTGTGTGTGGGTAGTGTGTGTGTGTGCGTGTGTTTGTGTGTACACACACACATATATATATATATATATAATATATATATATATATATATATATAATATATATATATATATATATGTATGTATATATATATATACATACATAATACATACTATACATACATATATATATATATATATATATACAATAATATATATATATATATATTATATATATATATATATATAATATATATATATATATATATATGTCCCATATCCGAAATCATAGATTTCACTTTTTTTTCGGTTTTCATTTATTCAAATAATATTATAACAAAAATATATATTACTCGCAATGCCCGGGATAGCAAAAGACTACAAATACTATTAGTTTATTTGTAAAGTAACATGCTGTTAAATGAAACAGAGGCATAATTAAGACCATAAGTAATTAATGCTTATTTATTAAAAACCTCAAACGATTAACTAAAAATATACGACTCAACGCCAAAAAAAATGGTTTTCTGATGTTCGGATATAAGATTGTCAACCTGTATATGTCTGTGCGTGTGTGTGTATTGTATATATACACATATACATGTGTATGTGTGTGTGGGTAATGTGTTTGTGTGTGTGGGTGTGTGTGGGTTGTGGTGTGTGGGGGCGTGCGCGTGGGTGTGTAGGTGTGTGTGAGGGGTGTGGTGTCTGTGTGGTGCGGGTGTGTGTGGTTGTGGGGTGGTGTGTGTGTGTGGTGTGTTTTGGGGGTGGTTGTTGTGTGTTGGTGTGTTTATACTCCGGGGTATGGTGTAAATGCACCCCCCCGATGGGGGGGTTTTTGGTTTGAGGAGACAGAGCAATCTTAGCCATTTTGCCCCTGCCCCACTTCACCCAGAGTAGAGGCCTGTCGGGGGGCCATCTATGGGTAAAAAAGAAATGAGGGTAGGGGATTCTGAGCCTTGGCTGGCAACCCTTCAGACACGGCCAAATTTAAAAAATGTGCCGGGGAAAGGCAACGGGAAACCCCCCTGACTGATCTTTACCCTGTATTTACGGCAGACACCTCAGTCCCGTGGAAAAGATTGGGCATGTTAGGTGAATCAACAGAGAATAAAGGACCATGGAGAAAATGGATGCCAAAAAGGGGATCGTAGGAAAGCACTGAAGATTGAATAATAATAAATAATATATAATAATATATAAATATATTTAAAAATAATTATATACTACATATATATATACATATAATCATTATATATATATATTTTAATTAATTATATTATTATATTATATATTTTAAAATATATATATAAATTATATATAAAGAGAGAAGAGAAAGAGAAGAGGGGGGGGGATGTATAATTTTTATCTATGTGTTATTATATATATATAATATATTATATATATAATTATATATATATTATATATTATAATATATATTTTATTATATATAAAATAATATGTATATATATTATATTATATATTATATATATATATATATATAATATATATATATTATAATTAATTTTGTGTGTGTTGGTTATACAATATATTATGGTATTTTTTAATGTATATATGAAATATTATATAATTTTAAATATATTATAAAATATAATATATATATATGTACATATATATACCTATATCTGTGTGTGTGTGCATAAATATGTTTGAGTATATGTAATTACATAAATATCATCGGATTGTTCTGCTGCGACATCTCCAAGGCTTTCCGTGGTCATCGCTAAATACATAAATTAAATTTATCGTCCCACCATTTCTTTTCATTTTAGAGTGAAGGAAAGGGGGGGGAGAAAGAGGGAGACAGAATGCGACACGGTGATTGCTATAATAAGAAGAAAAAAATCTCTGGCCCTCATTATTAATCACTAAGAACCTTTTTTAGCACATCGATCGAGCGATACAAGAAGAAATATTTGGGTGTAATCACTGATAGAAAACACGTCTTTTCCTCTGACCCTGAATGGAGACACGGAGAAACCTGTGCTCTATATGTCTCGCGCACATGTCCGCTCTTGCGCCATGATTTATGACACGAGCCCTTAAGCATCCTCTTAAGGTGACCGCTCCCACTTTTACCGGCATTCAGCTGCCTGTCACCTCGGTCGCATGCCATCTGCGTTACCTCACAAGCTGACGGCGACATACGGAATAGCTAGATGTAGGATGGAGGTCTAAATCTACGTGACCCGGCACTTCGACTTTCGGCTTCGGCGCCAGAGTTCGGATTGCTATATCGAGGGTCGGACTCAGGCTCGGAATAGCGTCATTTGTCAGGTCTCATCGGGAGCACCGGTGAGGCTGCCTAGTGGCGGACATTAGGCCACTAGTAATTACTCGTTGGTGGCTCGAACGCTGCCCCTCCGCTCCCGCTCCACACGCAGCGCACGATTTCTAAACGTTATGACGTCGTTTACACCTCCACGCCAGAACGAAACCGTGCGGCTTTGGTTTTCCCCGGTATGATGCTCCCTACAAAAAAAAAAAAAATAAGGTGGAACAAAAGGGCAGATGGATCCCAGGGCCCCCCTATCACAGGCATTATAACAGCAGGAGACATACGAAGATAATAAGTTCCCGGCCCGTAATGAGCGAAGAGGAGAGGCGAGGCTCAAGCATGGCAGCCAATATGAAAGGGCCTGACCGGAGGCGAGGCGGTCCGTCATACTCGGGCAGGTCATTACATGGGTCGGCTCGGCGCGGTGTCAGCGGCTCTCTGTCCGATTTAAGGGAGTTTCTTTTAATTGGGGTCGTTGTTTCTTTTCGTGGTGTGTTGGTCTGCTTCATATTTTACGACAGCTTCCGTTTGTGCGGGGTTAAAGTAATTATTCTAATTACTGAACGGTTTAGTCTGTTATGAAATGTGTATGACAAACTATATTTTTCGCTGCCTCATGGTTTCTCTCACCCCCTCTCCTCCCCTTTCCCCCTCAAATTTCCTTATTTTTTCCGTCCCTTTTTCCCCCTTCTTTTTCTTTCCTCTCCCCCTTTATTCTCCCTTTCCCCTCTCCCCCTTTCCCCCCCCTTCTCCCCTTTTCCCCTTTTTCCTATTTTTCCCCCTCTCTACTCATTCCTTATCCCCCTTTTTCCTTTCCCCCTTCCCCCCTTCTTCCCTCCCCCCTCCCCCCCTTTTCCTCTTCCCTTTCTCTCTCTTCTCCAAATCTCTTTCCCCCCCCACCCTCCTCTCTCTCCTCTCTTTCCCCCTTTTCTCTCTTTCTCCCTTTCCCCCCTTCCCCTTCTCTCTTTTTTCTCTCCCCCTCTTTTCCTCTCCCCCCCCCCCTCCTGTCTCTCTCTCTCTCTCTCTCTCTCTCTCTCTTTATCTCTCTCTCTATCTCTCTCCTCTCTCTCTTCTTCTCTCTCCCTCTCTTTCTTCTACTCTCTCTCTCTCTCCTTTCCTCTCCCTCCTCTCATCCTCTCTCCTCTATCCTCTCTCACTCTCTCTCTCCTCTTTCTCTCACTCTCTCTCTCTCTTTTCTCTCTTTCTCCTCTCTCTCTCTCCTCTCATCGCTCTCTCTCTCTCTCTCTTCTCTCTCCTCTCTTTCCCCCTCTCCTCTCTCTCTCTCTCTCCTCTTCTTCTCCCTCTCTCTCTCTCTCTCTCTCTCTCTCTTCTCTCTCTCTCTCTCTCTTCGTCTCTCGTGCTCCTCTCTCTCTCTCTCTCTCTCGTTCTCTCTCTCTCTCTCTCTATCTCATCTCTCTCTCTCTTCCTCTCTCTCTCTCTCTCTCTCTCCTTCTCTCTCTCTATCCCCTCTTCTCTCTCTCTCCCTATCTCTCTCTCTCTCTCTCCCCCTCTCTCTCTCTCTCTCTCTCTCACTCACTCACTCTTTTGCTCTCTCTCTCCCACACACACCATATTTTTTCTCAACAGATTCTCTCTCCTGTCTTTTTGTTGTAACTGTTGGTTCTATAAGTATTGAAACCCATAGACACCTCGGATAATTTATTCCCTGCATAATGTATCTTATCTGGAGAGTATAGGGTTATTGTTGAACCCTTTTAGGTGCTCAGGAAGAGATAGCTAGGGATGTGCTGTACCTTTTATGATCCTTCTGAAGATTGTCTCCCAGAGTCTGTGGGATTTTGAAAGTCGGTATTTTTTTCTTTTTTTTCTTCCTATTTATCTTTGTCTCTTTATGTCTCTCGGTTCCTCTTTGTGTCTGTGTATCTGTTTGTCTGCCTGTCTGTCTGTTTGTCTGTCTGTTTTGTTGTCTGTCTGTCTGTTTGTATTTTCCCCTCCTTGCCTTTCTCTCTCTCTCTCTCTCTCGATATATATATATATTATATATATATATATATATATATATATTATATATATTATATATATATTATTATGTATATATATATATATATTTATATATATATATATATATATATATATATTTATTATATATATATATATATATATATATTATATATATATATATATATATATATATATATATATATATATATATATATATATATATATCCCTTCCTCAGTCTTTCAATCTCTCGCTCTCTCTCTCTCAGCGTCAGGAGGAGGAACAGACCAGGTGTCGATGACGTGAAAGTCTGTTGATAGACGGCACTTTTCACCCTTGATCTCGGAGGGGAAATATCTGCACAGTCCTTTTTTCGTCGTTGAAACACTTCAAAACGCTGTACTCGTCGAGAAGGTATTTTTCTGGGAGTTTCTTTTGTTTGTAAGGTCGGTCAGTATTGATTTTTATCTTTCTTTTTATTTAATACTTTAAATGTTATCAATTAGTATCATTTTTATTTTTCTATTTATTGTTTTACTTATTTTTAGGAAGCTTTTGTATGGATGGATTTCGCATGTCCATACGAAAATTATCCTATGTTGGCCAATTTCAGATACATAAAAAAATCAGGATCAATGATAGAAATCGACGTTCTATCATGATCAATATGCGTGCGAAAAATATATATCCCATCAATATTGTATGTATATTGGGAAATACATTGGTAACATGTACAGTAAGTACATAAAACACAGTGTTCATAATATGTTAAATCCAAAGCTGGTTAAAAAAAGGCCATTTAGCAAAATACCACAAACAGTTTACCATATATTGATCAACTAATAAAAATGGCAATTATGTGGCGAAGAATAAGCTCCTTCAACTTTCTTCTTCTGCCTCTTTGTTCCATTATAGCTGGCTGCCCTTCATTGTGTCTCTGGCGCCTGTTTCCACGCCAGGTACAGCAGATGAGGTAAAGATACAGAGAAAAAATCCAGAGAGGGGAAGAGGAGGAGGAGGAGGAGGAAGAGGAGGAGGAAGAGGAGGAGGAAGTCAAGGAGGAGGAAGTCAAGGAGGAGGAGGAGGAGGAGGAGAATGAGAGTGAGAATGAGAAGGAGAATGAGAGTGAGAAGGAGAAGGAGGAGGAAGTCAAGGAGGAGGAGGAGGAGGAGGAGGAAGTCAAAGAGGAGAAAGAGGAGGAGGAGGAGGTCAAGGAGGAGGAGGGAGGAAGAGAATGAGGAAGACAAGGAAGAGGAGGAGGAGGAGGAGGAGGAGGAGGAGAAGAGGAGAGGAGGAGAAGAGAGGAGAAGGAAGAAGGAGAAGGAGAAGAAGGAAGAGGAGGAAGAAGGA
>NC_051390.1:16287902-16292902 GCF_015228065.2 Penaeus monodon
TTTACTCTATCAATCGTGCTTTTATATGATCTTTCTTTTTGAATTCACTTAGAGTGTTAATCTTTCATTTTTGTCACTGTATTAAATATATTTTTGCGTGCATAATATATAATATACAATATATGTGCGTATAATGTGTGCATATAATGTGTATATAAGTGTGTGTGTGTGTGTGTGTGTGTGTGTGTGTGTGTGTGTGTGTGTGTGTGTGTGTGTGTGTGTGTGTGTGTGTGTGTGTGTGTGTGTTGTGTGTGTGTGTGTGTTGTGTGTGTCTGTGTGTCTGTATTAGTATAGTATATAACATATCATATATATATATCTATATATATATATATATATAATATATATACATATATATCTTTCCATTTTTTATCGATCGCAACACAAACGCACATTTCGACAATATGCAGAAAAGGGCTAAGCGACATTGATATATTTAGGAGGGACACAACCAATATGCAAATGAGGGTCAGGCATCCTTAGCCTAACCTTGAATCCGAGGGCGTCTCTGCCGAACAATTTTATAAGATTCGGAGCTCGGGATTCTTGTGGGTGAAAGTCGCACCGGCGGGGGAGGGTCAGGCGAGGTCGGCGAGGGGGAGAGGGGGGTCAGCAGAGGTCATTAGGACTATGCGAGTCGCCTTCGATTTGTTGACGCATGTTGCAGGATTGGCCTACAGTGTTCGGACAGAATTCCGCTTCGTTCTCGTGCAGGTTTTAGTTTTTTTTTTCTTTATTTGATTTGTCCAAGTTTTATTTGATTTTAGCTTATTATGTTGCATCTCTCTCTCTCTCTCTCTCTCTCTCTCTCTCTCTCTCTCTCTCTCTCTCTCTCTCTCTCTCTCTCTCGTCTCTCATCTAGCACAGACGTTCGCATCTCTCTATCTCGCTCTCTCTCTCGCTCTCATCTTTCTCTCTCTCTCTCTCTCTCTCTCTCTCTCTCTTCTTTCTCTATCTCTCTCTCTCTCTCTCTCTCTCCTCTCTCTCATCTCTCTCTTCTCTCTCTATCTCTCTCTCACTCTCTCTCCTCTCTCCTCCCTCCTCTCTCATCTCTCTCTCTCTCTCTTTCTCTCTCTCTCTCTCTCCGCTCTCTCAGTCTCTATTCTCTCTCTCTTCTCTCTCTTTCCCTCTCTCTCTGTGTTTGTGTATGTGCGCGTGTGTGTATATACCTTTGTATATATGTTTATGCATATACACTCGAATACATGCAAACACATGCACTACGCGCTTTATACATTCATTCTGGTCCGCCCCTACATTCCTGTTATCTCAAACCACATGGTATCTTTTCCATTATTCAGTCCTACTTGCTCTCCTGTCTGTTTCTTCCCGTTACTGGTTAGCCATCGCCATCCATAAGCAACACCCACATAAATTGCAACGTATTCAATACCCTACACCTATACCGCTGTCCCTTACGTTTCCTTTTAATATCTTACATCTACACCTACACCTGGCCATCCATGTCCTTCCCTTATCTTGTCTTTAACATATGCACGTCCTCACCCCCCCCCCCTCCATCCGTCACCTCCCACCCCTATCCCCCCCCCCATGTCGTATATTGGCGTGTACTTGTCGAGCCACATAACAAGGGGCGGCAGACACTCTACGGAACTGTCAGACCTGCTTGCGAGGAGCGCCGAGCGTAGATTCAATAAGGATGCAAATATCAGCCTTTATTTATCGCTGAGTGGAAACGCCAACTCAGGCATTAAAACGAATAGATTATTCTTCAGTGTTGACGTGTTATTGAATGACAGGCGTTCAGCCCATGCGCGATGGGAGGTGATTTCATTATGAGTGGCGACAACTTGTTATTTTTGTAGGCTTGATGCGCATGTGGATGACTTTCTTGAGTCTCGGTGTTTCGGTGAATAAAATGTATACATACTTGTTGATAAGAGACAGAATGATTCGTACGCAGATTTTTGCGTATATGTATTCATATGTCCTATCAGATCCAGACACACACAAAGCTGTGGACACATTGCATATATATATATATATATATATATATATATATATATATATATTAATAATATAATATATATATATATATATATATATATATATATATATATATATAAAATATATATACATATATATATATTGTTATTATATATTATATATATATATTATAATGTGTGTGTGTTTTGTGTGTGGTGTGTGTGTTTTGTGTATGTATGCATACATACATATACATACGTATATGCTTACACACACATCACACACACACACACACCCACACACACACACACCACACATCATATATATATATATATATATATTATATATATATTATATATATCTATATATAATATAATATATATATTATGTTATTATATATTATATATTATATATATCTATATTATATATATTTTATATATATATATTTGTTGTATGTTTACATATGTGTGTGTGGGGCATATGTATATGTTATATTTATATATATATATATAATATATATATATATATCATACATATATATATATATATATATATATATATGTATATGTATATATCTATAGATATATATGTGTGTATATACATGTATATATATGTATATGTGTGTATATATATACATATAGAAGTGTATATATATATATATATATATATATATATATATTATATATATATATATATATATATTATACATATATAGTATTATATGTATATGTGTGTGTGTATACAACACATATATATATGTGTATATATATATATATATATATATATATATATATATATATATATTCAAATAAATATATATATATATATATATATATAATATATATATTATATATATATATATATATATTATATATATATATATATATAACAAAATATTACAGGTATTTACACGCTCACATATACATAAAAAAAAGGCTTGACAAATCATAATACATTCATTTGTATATCGCTGGCGTGGCCCCTGCAAGCGGCCTGCCCATCGGCGGCGACGGAGGCAACGCCTGCCCCAGTGTCCTTGTGCCAATAAATAATGGAGGAAAGGCCGCGGCCCAACGGTGCCCGAAGCCCCTCGGCGAGCGATATCCGCGGCCATCACGCCTCCACCACCTCCTCGACCTCCACCTCTGCCCCTTGTACCCGACGCCTTGCACTCCCCTTGCATTTTTATATTATTTTGCTTTGGGTGTCGCCTGTTACGGTGCATTGTGTTTGTTTTATGGGACTTCGGCCATGGGAGGAGGATTTCGAGACGTTGATTTATGCGAGCGCCGTGTGTGTGTGTCTCGGACAGCTGGAGAATGGTAATCCAGTTGGTATGTGGGTGTTCTCGCTGTGTATATTATCATCCCCCTCTTCCCCACCTCCCCCCAATAAAACGCTCTGCTTTTCTGTTATCCAGAAGAATAAATCATTGGCTCGCGTGTATCAGAACTGACTGTAAATCAGTGAAATGGGATTTCATGAATTAATAGGCTCTGGGTTGCGGATTATTACGGTTAATACTTTTCTATTTCTGATTCACTCTATTACTTATTTATTCTTTCTATTTTTTTATATTCTATTACCAGTTTTCTCTGTTGCTAATTCTCTCTATTGCCAATTCTTCCTATTATTCTGTTGCTAATTCCCCCACTGTAAACTACTTTTATTGCAAACTAATTTTATTGTAAATTCTTTCTGTTGCCAATTCTTTCTATTTCTCCACTGAATACTTCGACGGTCTTTGAGATCAAGGAGACTTCAGACTGATTTACAGCCTCTACTCTCGTTTCCATTGTCAACTCTCGGCAAATGAGGGTTGTTTATCGGTATTTATCCTCTTATTGTTTGTTCTCTTTTAACGATTTTTATTTGTGGTTACGTTAATGTGGCCGCAAGACACGTCGCGCGTACGAGTAGCCTACATATATGTCTGTGCGCGCGAGTATTTTCTTGTTTATTCTTATGCCTACGTATTAGCACATTTTTTGTTTTGTTTATTTTTTTTGTGTGTGTGCGCGCGCACGCGCGTGTGTGTGTATGTGTGTGTGTGGCTGCTTGCATGGTTCGGATATATGTGTTGAACGGGGAGCAGCCGCCGAGATACCTGTGCAAGAAAACAAATGTATACAAGTGCGTGTAAAATAATCAGTATATAACCGTGTGTTCAAATTAACCATAATATCAAGTTACCTCGCCCAGGCATTTCTTCCACTGTGCGCATCGCGAATAAAGAATCCCCAATGGTATTAATTATGCAAATTCATCACCCACCATATCTGCAAATTAGATTTCCCTCACACAGCATTAAAGGACCCAAGCAATTGTTTCCTTCACCTATGCTACAGCCTGCAAATGTAGCATCATCCTACGAGGGAGCCTTCACCTCACAAGAGTCCTTAGAGCTCCTAAAGGAGTTTCAGGAATCTTATATTACGCAACAAAGCTCCTCAACATGCAAATGTACTCCCCAGCGATGCTTCGTGGAGCTCCTGTTTATTACGCTATTAACCCTCCCGGCTGGTCATTTGTCTAGGCTTAAATATCCCTGCCTATTAAGTATATTTTATAATGCCCGTCACGGACACGCCCACCTCATAACACTGTACACCACGCCCACCTTTATGCGGCCGCCCACACACATGACCTTGTTCTCAGGCAACACTTCCACGCGTGTTTTAATTGCTTGTACTCGCAGTGCTTGTGCGAGATTTATTGTCACCTATTTCTCTCCCTCGCCTCCCCCTCGTACTCATTAGGCTGCATGAGGTGAGGGTTGGTTGCGCTATGAGGCCGCGCAGGCACTTGGTTCGCGTTTTGCCTTCGTAGTGTTCTTTTTCTGTTCCTCTATTTGTCTGTTGGTTTGTATGTTTCCATCTCTTGCTCTCTCTTTCTCTGGTTATATGTCTATCTGTCTGTCCATCTATTTTTTTGATCAACCGCATGACTGTTTGTTTGCCTGTTTGTATATATGTCTTTCTATCTATCTATCTCTATATATCTGTCCTTCTCTCTATATATATATTATCTATTAATACACACACACACACACA
>NC_051390.1:16300402-16302902 GCF_015228065.2 Penaeus monodon
GAGAGGAAAGAGAAGCTAATAATGATGAGGAGGATGGTAGAGAGGAGATAGATAACGAAAACTTTGTGGATGGCGATGTTGAGGAAAATTTGGTGGATGATGTAAATGTGGAGGAAAATGATCAGCAAAATGGAAGTTTTGTTGTCGAAGATGATGATGTGTTAGAGAATATCTTGTCTGAAAGTCAAAGGGTAATTGTTGAGAATCTAAGAAAAATTCATGTTGAAAAGGAAACAGCAGAAGGAATATCCTTTAAAAAGGTTGATAAGAACAACTGAAGAGGGAAATGAATAGAGTAAATCAAGTGATTCGCCACATTGAAACCAAAAACATCACAGAAACTAATGAATTGATAAGGGCAGCAACTGTATGGGTTGCAGAACAGCTAGGGTTAAAGAAGATGGAATTTAGAGCTAAGAAAGATCCTTGGTGGAAACGCCGCATTGGAGATGATATCAAAAGAATAAGGAAAGATGTAAACATACTAGAGAGAGACTTAAGAGGTGAACTCAGCCACAAGAAAAATGAAAAATTGCAGAGACTGAAAGAGAAATATCGGGTGAATAAGAAAGGTATTAAAACTGTGGTTGAAGAATTGAAACAAAGAATGATTGCCAAAAGTGCAAAAATTAAGAGATACGATCAAAGGATTAACCAGTTCAGACAAAAATCGAACATTTAGTGTTGACCAGAAATTTTTTTACAAGGAACTGAATGGGGATAAAGCTAGAACAAACGAGGTACCAGATGCTGAGGAGAGTAGAAGGTTTTGGGGTGATATTTGGACAGTGAAGAAGGAACATAACAAAGGTGTAGAATGGCTGTCTGAGTTAAAGGATGAATTTAAAGGGAGACACTCACAGGAAGGGGTCACTATAAGTATTGAAAATGTCAGAAAAACAAGCTAAGAAAATGCCAAACTGGAAGTCTCCAGGCAAAGATGGTGTCCAGGGATATTGGATCAAAAACATGACCAACATGCACGACAGAATTGCTGATCAACTAAATAAGATTTTGAGGGAACGGATACCCTTCCCAAATGGCTAACACATGGACGGACAGTGTTGTGCCAGAAGGATCCCAGGAAAGGGAATACGTTTGAGAACTATAGGCCGATAACATGCCTTCCACTGATGTGGAAACTGATGACAGGAATCATAGCTGATCAAATGTACAATTACCTAGACAGAGGACAGCTACTACCTGAGAACAAAAAGGTTGCAGGCGAAAGAGTCGGGGTACAAAAGATCAGTTATGATTGACAAAACAATCCTGAAGGATTGCAGGAAAGGGCACACTAGTCTGGCTATGGCGTGGATAGACTATAAGAAAGCTTATGACTTCGTTACCCATAGTTGGATTAGTGAGTGCTGGAAATGTTGGAATAGCTGGTAACGTGAGAGAGTTTTTGCAAAGAAGCATGGTGCAGTGGAAGTTGTCCTTAACTTCTAATGGAGAGGAACTCGGCGAGGTGGATGTTAAAAGAGGGATATTCCAAGGGGATAGTTTTCACCATGTTATTTGTCTTGAGCATGATACCATTATCGTCATTACTCAGAAAGGTAAATATATGCTATGAGTGGGGGAAAAAGGAGTATAAACTTAATCACCTACTCTTTATGGATGATTTAAAACTATATTCCAAGAGTGAAGAACAGATAGACTCCCTAATACAGACTACTCACATTTTAAGTACTGATATAGGCATGGAATTGGAATCAAGAAATGTGGGGTTCTAGTCCTAAAAAGAGGGAAGATTGTAAGATGTGAGGGCATAGAATTACCGAATGATGAGATAATAAAAGAAGTTGAACAAGAAGGATATTCTTATCTGGGTATTGTGGAATTAGATAAGGTGAAGGAGAATGAAATGAAAGAGAATACAATGAAGGAGTATAAGCGACGGCTGAGGTTAATTCTAAAGTCCAAGTTGAATGGAAGAAACAAAGTAACTGCAATTAATACCTGGGCAGTAGCAATATTCAGATATGGAGCAGGAATAATAAGCTGGAGAGAGAGTGAACTGAAAAGTATCGAGAGAAAGACAAGAAAAAACCTGACAATGCATGGTGCCATGCACCCAAAGAGTGATGTAGACAGACTATATATGAAAAGGAAGGAAGGAGGTCGTGGCCTTATCAGTGTGGAACAATGTGTAAAAGGAGAAGAAAACAGCTTAGGTTTTTATGTGGCAAACTCAGAAGAGTTGTTGATAAGAGGTGTGTTGGGATCAGGAACCATACAGACAGAGGAAACAATGGAGAAAGAAGAATTCAAAAGGAAAAAGGCAGAAGAGCTCAAACAAAAATGGACAGGAAAGGCAATGCATGGGCAATTCGTTAGAGAGATGCCAGATAAGGTAGACAGGGTTAAATCTTGGGAATTGCTGTCAAGGAGTGATTTGAAGGTTGAAACGGAAGCACTCCTATGTGCTGCACAAGAGCAAGCAATAAGGACCAACTACGTGAAGCATTAGAAGCATTATATAGATAACAGCAAC
>NC_051390.1:16317902-16323033 GCF_015228065.2 Penaeus monodon
TGTGTGTGTGGGTTTTGTGTGTGGTGTGTGTGTGTGGGGTGTGTGTGTGGTGTGTGTGTGTGTGGTGTGTGTGTGTGGGGGTGTGTGTATGTGTGTATGTGTGTGTGTTTATGTATTTTATAATATATATATATTTAATATATATATATATATATATATATATTATATATATATATATATATATATATAATATATATATATATTATTATACATATATATATATGTATAGGGTATCTGTGCATAAATATACACCACACGCAAATATTGGGTAGTCTTACTTAGATACGATAGTGGTACCTGACTGCTGTCTTGTAGTCAAAGGCTATGGGAGTTCACCCCATATAAAACAACTGCTGCCTTGTGGCATCTATAAGATGAAAAGGCTTCGGGAGTCAACTCTAAGGACAAATCCTTAGCCGGAGTCCCTGAGACAGTTCGTTGTCGTTTTCTACCTCGTTCTGACAACTGTGCCAAACCGTATCGGTCTATGCCGTTCCTTTGGATCCATCTGCTGCGTGGAGAGAGGGAGCCTGTTGCATGGACAACAGCTTGCTCCACACATTCTCTCGCCCATTTACTTCTATCTATAACGGGAATGGCTAGACAAAAAATGCCGGAAACGACTTCTACTGATGGTGGCTCGAAAGAAAACGAGTGGGCAAGAGAGCGAGAGAGAGAGCAAGAGCGAGAGAGAGAGAAAAAAAAAACTAAGCGGGAAGGGGAAGAGCAGTCACACAAACACACCCAAAACACACACCCTACACACACATACAATCCCCCACCCCCTGCACACACACACAAACACACACAAACACACACACACACACACACACACACACACACACACACACACACACACACACACACACACACACACACACACACACACACACACACACACACACACACACACACACACACACCCCGGGGAGAACGGCCAATTTCGCAATCCCGAGAAACGAAAATGAACAGCAAATAAATCAATCCGACTCAGATGGTGAACAGGCGGAGAACTCGAAAATGCAAAATCTCCAAGGAAGACTCGCATTCTTCTGATGAATATTCTCCTCAAGTCAGGCATCAATACACTACAGTGAACAGTGAGAAGAGAATCGCTCATGATTGATGGCAATATCTGTCGAGGTCACGGGAACTGTCGATGATGCTATTGTCATGGGGATATTTTAGTGCCCGGGCGAGGACTGGTCGGTTGTTTGTTTGTTTGCTCGTTTTTAATCTGTTTGGTGGCTTGTTTGTTTTGGTTTTTGATTGTTTGTTTGTTTTATTATTATATTTGTTTTATTATATTCACCAAAGACAGAACAGCAAATACTTGAAGATGATATAAAGCTGAGTGTTGTTATTTAAAACTAACTGAATACTAAATTGTTTATTAATTCGTTTATATGAATATATATATATATATATATATATATATATATATATATATATATATATATATATATATATATATATATATATATATATATATATTAGGTTCATTAAAGGTAGAACAACAATATAAATCTAAGAGCTAAATTGTCTTCTTGTTTATTTGTTTACGTTTTATCCTATCATTGCAATATATTCATTAAAAGTAGAACGTCATGCACTGGTGGATTTGACTAAGTACTAAAATAATGTGGAAAAAGGATCATCATTCATAAGCTATTTTCCCGCCTCTTTGTATGTATATGAGACAGAGACAGAGAGAAAGGAGAATGTAAAAGAAGCGATACAAAGACAAAGAACAAGGAAAAAGTAAAGAGAGAGAAAAAAAAAAGACAACAGCAAGAAAAAAAAATAAAAAAATAGATATATTTCTTGTGACCCAACAAAAAGAAAAAAAAAAAGAGAGAGAGAGAGAGGGAGTAAGGAGAGGAGGAAGGGGGGGGGGAGTGGAAGGGGGAGGGGGCAGCGTACATCTGGCAACTGGCAAGAATCAAGTTTGGGGAGGTCAGATCAAGCGATACCCTGGTGTTCACCTTGGCAAGAAAAAAGGGGAGCAGAGATGGTACGTGCCGGTGGTGCAGACCATGCAATGAAGGGGGGAGCTGGGGGAGGGGGGGCGGGGAGGCGGCGAGGAGTGGAGGTGAGAGTAGGGGGAGGAGAGGAGATGAAGATAGGGGGAGGAGAGGAGGTAAGGGTATGGGGGGGGGGAGGAGGGGGAGGGCAGGGAAAGGGGGGCAGTAGGCAAGGGTGGTGGGAGGAGAGGAGGCAAGGGTTGGGGGGAGGAATGAAAGGGGGGAGCATGGGGATAGGGGAGGAGGGGATGGTGGGACATGGGGAAGGAGAAGGAGGAAGGCCAGGTTAGGGTGAAGATAGGCGGGTGGGAAAGGGGGGGGGGGAGGAAGGGAGAACGAAGGGGGTAGGGGAGCACCTTCCCCTAGGGCAGGGGGAGGTGAAGGTGGAGGATGCAGGGAGGGCAGATAAAGGTGGAAGTGGAAGGGATGAACATATGAAGGTGGAAGTGGAAAGCCGTGGGGAAAAGAAGGTGGGAGTAGGGGTTTCAGGAGATGAAGGTGGAGGGGGGACGGGCGGTAGAAGCAGACGGGAGTGAATAAAATAGGGATATGAGAAGAAAGGAGTGAAATGAAGCTGGAAAGAGAAGGGGGCGAAAATGCAAGAGAAGCTGGAGAGCTTGCAAGGAAGAAAATCTTGGCGAGTCATTTTCACGAAGCAGAGTGCGATTATCGCTGAATTTACCGACTTATCGTGAAGAATTTATTTCATTTTATTTATCTATTACACATATATTTTTAGACAGCAGGACTCGTGTTACTTATACCATAGCACCGGTTGGCAGGTCGTGCTGTATTTGGTCTATCAGATATACATTCAGAATATCAAAATACAATCTGGGGAAGGAAAGCATACGAATCAGAATGTTACGCCTTCACACGGTGTCATGGCATGCAGTATGCTATACGCCACCTCAGGCACTAATGCGCTACATGCTCGCTATTAAAACTCTAAACTCATGGGAACTGAAGTCAAAAGTATGACATTCATATCTGGCGTGATCGGCCACTGGGAAATGAAAAGTTGTGACATTTTGCTTCTGTTATCATTACATTTAAGCTTTCGGGACTGCATTGTCTGAATAGATTATATGAATACTGTGATTTCAGTTCATTCGTTTTCATGTAGATCTAAGAATTCAGGTAACAGTGTTTATTTGTGAATCAAAATTGCTAATGAACATTTATTCCCAAGAGGTAATTACCTCAGGTCAATATCATTATATAGGTCAGTATCGTTATATAGCCACATACATAATTTATACAGCATATTAAACGTGAGAGCACACAGCCTACTTACAACTCGTGTGTATGCGCGCGCGCGCGTGTGTGTGTGTGTGTGTGTGTGTGTGTGTTTGTGTGTGAGAGAGAGAGAGAGCGCGGGGGGGGGGGGAGAAAGGATGTGTGTTTGTGTGTGTGTGTGTGTGTGTCTGTATGTGTGTGTGTGTGTGTGTGTGTGTGCGTGTGTGTGTGTGTGTGTGTGTTAAACCAGACCTGAGCATAAAACACCTAAACCTATGCCTAAGAGAACCACCTATGATACAGGAGGAGGTCAAAACAAGCCTATAAACTAGCCTTATACGGCAACGACACCGAAAAACACTTAGGTTCACAATTGCTAAAGTGATTGATGAAAATAGTAAAAGGGGATAAGGGATAGCAAGTGCGAAACAATGAGAGAGAGAGAGACAGAGAGAGAGAGAGAGAGAGAGAGAGAGAGAGAGAGAGAGAGAGAGAGAGGAGAGAGAGAGAGAAGAGAGATGACAGAGACAGAGACAGAGACAGAGAAGAGAGAGAGGAGGACAGAGAGAAAGTGACGAGAGAGAGAGAGAGATGAGAGAGAGGAGAGAGAGTAGAGAGGAAGAGAGAGAGAGAGGAGAGAGAAGAGAGGAGAGACAGAGAGAGAGAGAGAGCACACAGAGAGGAGAACACAGAAATTGACAAGGGCAGACAGAAAAAGGAAGGAATAGAAATAGAGAGAGTGAGGATCAGTTTCTGATATAAGAAGACAGAGAGAGAAGAGAACACAGAGATAGAGCGAGGGAGGAACAGAGATAGATAGATGAAGCCAGAGAGAGAGAAAAAAAAAACAGAAATGGAGAGAAGAAGACAGAGAGAGAGGAACAAGGAAAGAGAAAACAGAAAAAAAGCAAGACGGATGAAAGATGGAGAAGAGGAAGACGGGTGGAGGTGAAAGAAAGGGATAAAGCATAAGGATAAAGAAGAAAGAAAGAGAAAAAAAGATGGAGAGAAATGCACTGCCACGGTTTCCTCGCATCGTCCAGAAGCGATTACCAGCATCTGCTTCCCCTGTTGACGCGCCTCGCCCAGAGTGATGGTCCAACGAGCGATTTGCAATTCGAATCTCCAGTCTAGAAATTTTTGAATAGGATAATCGCCTCCAATGTTTGGTGTGCTGATTGCTTTTGCATACTTATTGGCTGGTTAATCGAAGCTGGGCGGCCGAATTCATAAATATTGGCCGCGCATCATGACCCCTCTTGTCAACCATGGCCATTCATTGCCTGACAAAAGACGGCTCGCTGGCTCCCCGGCGCAGACACGCGCGAGGCTGCGATGGAAAGGGATTGCGGGGGGAGGAGGAGAGGGAGAAGGAAGGAGGAATGGGGGAGAGGAGGAGAGGGAAAGGGAAGGAGGATGGGGGAAGAGGGGGAGGGAAGGAAGAAGGAAGGGAAGAGGAAGACGGGAAGAGAGGAAGGGGGAGGGTTGCGCCATAAAGCGGAAAAGATAGATAGGTAGGTAGGTTTGGTAGGTAGGTAAATAGGAAGATAAATAGATAGATAGATAGATAGATAGATAGATAGATAGATAGATGGATGGAGGGATAGGCAGATAGGCAAGTAGTTTTACAAGTGTGTAAATAGGAAAATAGATAAATAGATAGGTAGATAGATAGATAGGTAGGCATATAAATAGATGGTTAAGCAGATAGATAGATAGATATGGAGAGAGGGAGGAATGCAAGATAAGAGAGGGTGAGTAAGAGTGTTTGCGAAGCTTGAAAAAGGGAATATATATAGAGAAACGAAGAAGAGGAAAAGGAAAAAGAAAAAGAGAAAAAGGAGGAGGAGGAAAAGGAAAGGAAAAAA
>NC_051390.1:16345633-16350633 GCF_015228065.2 Penaeus monodon
TACTAAATTGTTTATTAATTCGTTTATATGAATATATATATATATATATATATATATATATATATATATATATATATATATATATATATATATATATTTATATATATATATTAGGTTCATTAAAGGTAGAACAACAATATAAATCTGAGAGCTAAATTGTTTTCTTGTTTATTTGTTTACGTTTTATCCTATCATTGCAATATATTCATTAAAAGTAGAACGTCATGCACTGGTGGATTTGACTAAGTGCTAAAATAATGTGGAAAAAGGATCATTCATAAGCTATTTTCCCGCCTCTTTGTATGTATATGAGACAGAGACAGAGAGAAAGGAGAATGTAAAAGAAGCGATACAAAGACAAAGAACAAGGAAAAAGTAAAGAGAGAAGAAAAAAAAAGACAACAGCAAGAAAAAAAGATAAAAAAATAGATATATTTCTTGTGACCCAACAAAAAAAAAAAAAAAAAAAAAAGAGAGAGAGAGAGAGGGAGTAAGGAGAGGAGGAAGGGGGAGTGGAAAGGGGGAGGGGGCAGCGTACATCATGCAACTGGCAAGAATCAAGTTGGGGAGGTCAGATCAAGCATACCTGGTGTTCACCTTGGCAAGAAAAAAGGGGAGCAGAGATGGTACGTGCGGTGGTGCAGACCATGCAATGAAGGGGGGAGCTGGGGGAGGGGGGGGGGGAGGCGGGGAGGAGTGGAGGTGAGGGTAGGGGGAGGAGAGGAGGTGAGGGTAGGGGCAGGAGAGGAGGTGAGGGTAGGGGGAGGAGAGGAGGTAAGGGTATGGGGGGGGGAGGAGGTGAGGGCAGGGAAGAGCAGTAGGCAAGGGTGGGGGAGGAGAGGAGGCAAGGGTGGTGGGAGGAGAGGAGGCAAGGGTGGGGGGAGGATGAAAGGGAGGAGCATGGGGATAGGGGAGGAGGGGATGGTGGGACATGGGGAGGAGAAGGAGGAAGGCCAGGTTAGGGTGAAGATAGGCGGGTGGGAAAGGGGGGGGGGGAGAGGAGGGAGAACGAATGGGGTAGGGGAGCACCTTCCCCTAGGGCAGGGGGAGGTGAAGGTGGAGGATGCAGGGAGGGCAGATAAAGGTGGAAGTGGAAGGGTTGAACATATGAAGGTGGAAGTGGAAAGCCGTGGGGAAAAGAAGGTGGGAGTAGGGGTGAGGAGATGAAGGTGGAGGAGGGACGGGCGGTAGAAGCAGACGGGAGTGGATAAAATAGGGATATGAGAAGAAAGGAGTGAAATGAAGCTGGAAAGAGAAGGGGGCGAAAATGCAAGAGAAGCTGGAGAGCTTGCAAGGAAGAAAATCTTGGCGAGTCATTTTCACGAGGCAGAGTGCGATTATCGTTGAATTTACCGACTTATCGTGAAGAATTTATTTCATTTTATTTATCTATTACACATATATTTTTAGACAGCAGGACTCGTGTTACTTATACCATAGCACCGGTTGGCAGGTCGTGCTGTATTTGGTCTATCAGATATACATTCAGAATATCAAAATACAATCTGGGGAAGGAAAGCATACGAATCAGAATGTTACGCCTTCACACGGTGTCATGGCATGCAGTATGCTATACGCCACCTCGGGCACTAATGCACTACATGCTCGCTATTAAAACTCTAAACTCATGGGAACTGAAGTCAAAAGTATGACATTCATATCTGGCGTGATCGGCCACTGGGAAATGAAAAGTTGTGACATTTTGCTTCTGATATCATTACATTTAAGCTTTCGGGACTGCATTGTCTGAATAGATTATATGAATACTGTGATTTCAGTTCATTCGTTTTTATGTAGATCTAAGAATTCAGGTAACAGTGTTTATTTGTGAATCAAAATTACTAATGAACATTTATTCCCAAGAGGTAATTACCTCAGATCAATATCATTATATAGGTCAGTATCGTTATATAGCCACATACATAATTTATACAGCATATTAAACGTGAGAGCACACAGCCTACTTAAACTCGTGTGTATGCGTGTGTGTGTGTGTGTGTGTGTGAGAGAGAGAGAGAGAGAGCGGGGGGGGGGAGAAAGTGTGTGTGTGTTGTGTGTGTGTGTGTGTGTGTGTGTGTGTGTGTGTGTGTGTGTGTGTGTGTGTGTGTGTGTTAAACCAGACCTGAGCATAAACCACCTAAACCTATGCCTAAGAGAACCACCTATGATACAGGAGGAGGTCAAAACAAGCCTATAAACTAGCCTTATACGGCAACGACACCGAAAAACACTTAGGTTCACAATTGCTAAAGTGATTGATGAAAATAGTAAAAGGGGATAAGGGATAGCAAGTGCGAAACAATGAGAGAGAGAGAGAAGAGAGAGAGAGAGAGAGAGGGAGAGAGAGAGAGAGAGAGAGAGAGGGAGAGAGAGAGGAGAGAGAGAGTAGGAGAGAGAGAGGAAGAGAAAGAGAGAGAGAGAGAGAGAGAGAGAGAGAGAAGAGAGAGAGAGAGAGAGAGAGAGAGAGAGAGAGAGAGAGAGAGAACACACAGAGAGGAGAACACAGAAATTGACAAGGGCAGACAGAAAACGGAAGGAGTAGAAATAGAGAGAGTGAGGATCAGTTTCTGATATAAGAAGACAGAGAGAGAAGAGAACACAGAGATAGAGCGAGAGCGAGGGAGGAACAGAGATAGATAGATGAAGCCAGAGAGAGAGAAAAAAAAACAGAAATGGAGAGAAGAAGACAGAGAGAGAGGAACAAGGAAAGAGAAAACAGAAAAAAGCAAGACGGATGAAAGATGGAGAAGAGGAAGACGGGTGGAGGTGAAAGAAAGGGATAAAGAATAAGGATAAAGAAGAAAGAAAGAGAAAAAAAGATGGAGAGAAATGCACTGCCACGGTTTCCTCGCATCGTCCAGAAGCGATTACCAGCATCTGCTTCCCCTGTTGACGCGCCTCGCCCAGAGTGATGGTCCAACGAGCGATTTGCAATTCGAATCTCCAGTCTAGAAATTTTTGAATAGGATAATCGCCTCCAATGTTTGGTGTGCTGATTGCTTTTGCATACTTATTGGCTGGTTAATCGAAGCTGGGCGGCCGAATTCATAAATATTGGCCGCGCATCATGACCCCTCTTGTCAACCATGGCCATTCATTGCCTGACAAAAGACGGCTCGCTGGCTCCCCGGCGCAGACACGCGCGAGGCTGCGATGGAAAGGGATTGCGAGGGGAGGAGAGGGAGAAGGAAGGAGGAATGGGGGAGAGGGAGAAAGAAGGAGGAATGAGGGGAGAGGGAGAGGGAAGGAGAAAGGAAGAGCAGGAGGAATGGGGGAGAGGGAGAGGGAAAGGGAAGGAGGATGGGGGAAGAGGGGGAGGGAAGGAAGAAGGAAGGGAAGAGGAAGACGGGAAGAGAGGAAGGGGGAGGGTTGGGCCATAAAGAGGAAAAGATAGATAGGTAGGTTTGGTAGGTAGGTAAATAGGAAGATAAATAGATAGATAGATAGATAGATAGATAGATAGATAGATGGATGGATGGAGGGATAGGCAGATAGGCAAGTAGTTTTACAAGTGTGTAAATAGGAAAATAGATAAATAGATAGGTAGATAGATAGATAGGTAGGCATATAAATAGATGGTTAAGCAGATAGATAGATAGATATGGAGAGAGGGAGGAATGCAAGATAAGAGAGGGTGAGTAAGAGTGTTTGTGAAGCTTGAAAAAGGGAATATATATAGAGAAACGAAGAAGAGGAAAAGGAGAAAGAAAAAGAGAAGAAGGAGGAGGAGGAAGGAGAAGAGGAAGAACAAGAATAAGAACAAGAACACGATCACAAGCAAAAACAAAAAAGAGGGAACAAGATGAAAAAAAAAAAAAAACAAGAAAAGAAGCAAAAACAAGAAAAATAACAGAAACAAAAAAAAACAAGAAAAATAACAAAAATAACAAAACCTACAGGCCGGCAGACCCAAAGGCCAAAGGCCAGCAGACCCAAAGGCCAGCAGACCCAAAGGCCAGCAGACCCAAAGGCCAGCAGACCCAAAGGCCGGCAGACCCAAAGGCCAGCAGACCCAAAGGCCAAAGGCCAGCAGACCCAAGGGTGAAAGGCCAGCAGACCCAAAGGCCAGCAGACCCAAGGGTGAAAGGCCAGCAGACCCAAAGGCCAGCACACCCAAAGGCCAGCACACCCAAAGGCCAGCAGACCCAAAGGCCAGCAGACCCAAAGGCCAGCAGACCCAAAGGCCAGCAGACCCAAAGGCCAGCAGACCCAAAGGCCAAAGGCCAGCAGACCCAAAGGCCAGCAGACCCAAAGGCCAGCAGACCCAAAGGCCAGCAGACCCAAAGGCCAGCAGACCCAAAGGTCAGCAGACCCAAAGGCCAGCAGACCCAAAGGCCAGCAGACCCAAGGGTGAAAGGCCAGCAGACCCAAAGGCCAGCAGACCCAAAGGCCAGCAGACCCAAAGGCCAGCAGACCCAGCGTGCCCCTAATCCCGAGCAGGATAGGACGCCGCAGTAACGAGACCACAAGCAGTTGTCGGCGCTTGGGTGGCTTCCCCTCAGCCCGACATTGTTTACGGCCGAGGGACATTCAGGGCCGGGCGAGGGCTACCAGATGCTGCCACGGAGCTTTTGTACAGATCGCTGGCCAGGGTCAAACGGTCTCTAACCCTTCGACGCCCAAGGGAACTCGTAAAACTATGAAATTGGATAATAATTTAGCTGGGTCTGTTTTTTTTTTTCCTAGTATTATGGACTACTAATAATGCTCCAGACTTGAAGGTTCGTTTGCATATTTTGCATATAATAATAGCCTTATAAAAACAGCATGATTATTTTTCCCCCGGTGCAGTTATAGGCATTGATAATCTTTAATAGAGGGTGCCGGAGCTATTTCCACATTGAATTTATAAAGTATAGACAAATCATTGAACAATGTCTATACATATAAAAAAAATATATGTCTCGAAGGGATCATGATAGGAGAGACAACTTAAATAAATAAAGAAAGAAAATAAGAGAAAAAAAGAAGAAAAAAATAAGAAAGAAAGAAATTAATAA
>NC_051390.1:16370633-16373647 GCF_015228065.2 Penaeus monodon
AACTTACTCTAATAAAAGGGGAGGATTTACCTAAGACTAAACAGTTCAGTAATCTATGCATTTGGAGGATGAAATTCTTTCCCGGGGGAATGACCCTCGGTTTTGCTCTCGGCTTTAAAAGAGGGTATATGCCTGACAAAAAACATTTGCAGCAGCGGTGTGTATAATAATATATATATATATTATAATATATATAATATAAAAAATATATAATTATAAATTAATATAAAAAAAATAAAATATAAATTTTATATATAAAAAAATATATATATATAATATATTTAAAAATATAATTATGAATAAGCAAAATAAAAAATGAAATAACCATTTTCACTATTAATATATATATATTAAACATACACCCCACACACACACAACACACCCCAAAACACACACACACACACCACAACAAACACACACACCACACACACACCAAAAACACCCACACCCCACCAAAAAACACACACACACACACACACAACAAAACACCACACACACACCACCACGCGCGCGCGCACACACACAGATTACCCATTTACTCGTGCTAGAGAAATGATATCGAAGTTTTACGCACACTCCCCCCCGGCACTCGGGGGATTGATTGCATTCAAACCCTAACAAATGTACTGAGGTATTAATTTCCACGATGGTGAAAAATTTTGCTATATAATTAAAAATATAAATATAATATATAATTATATTTTATATATATAATAATATATATATTTAATTTAAAATTAAAAATAGATATATTATATAATATATATATATATAATAATAAAATTTTACATATAATACATTTTTTTATTATATTAAAAATATATATATTATAATATATATATATATATATAATATATATATTTATGTTAAAAAAATAATAGATAGATATATATATAGATAGATAGTAGATAGAAAGAAGTGTGAATGTGGTGTGTGTTGGCATGTGCGTGTGCGTATAAAAAAAAATAATCTTTATGTTAGCACAATACGTGATCATTAAAAAAACTATAAGTTTATACATTTTTAACCAAATCCTACTGCATCCAGCCAAAAACAAATCATTGTTTTCTCAACGCCGGTAATAAAGAGAGAAATTAAAAAAGAAGAAAAAAAAAAATTATCTCAACCTAACACCCGCCACAAGCTCCCTCCGCCCTTGTTAATTCACTCATTTCCGCTTAGCAACAATAATGGCAGTTCTGAAAATGCAGCACCCCCTGAAGAATATTTTCTTCCTTTCCCCGTTCTTCCCCAAAGACACTCGTTTTTAGTACCAAGCCCAAAAGACAGATATTTCGCGCCAAAAATCAAAGGCGGCGGTCGTTTTTCCCCGGGGAAATTAGCGGACGGTTTTTCTTTGAGAAATTTTTTGGGGGCAAATTAAACTTTCGAATATATTTTTGTAAAAAAATGATGGAAAAATAGTAACGTCAAAATTATTTTAACACATTAAGCCTTTTTCTGTAGATAAAAGATAATGAGAGATGTAAAGATCATAATAATCATTTTAATGAATATATCCATAGCAGTAGTAAAATTTGTAAAAAGTAACAAAATTAATGCAATAATAAAATAATAATAAAAAAAATAATAATAATAATAATAATAGTAATAATAATAAAATAACAAAAAAGATAAACATAAGAAATAAAATAATAATAATGAAATAATAATAAAATAGATAATAATAAAATTATAATAAAATAAATAATAATAAGATGATAAATAGATAATAAAAATAATAATAAAATAATATAAAAAAAAAAAAAAAAAAAAAAAAAAAAAAAAAAAAAAAAAAAAAAAAAAATAATAAAAATAATAATAAAATAATGTGATGATAATAGCAATAAATTTTAATAGAAAGATAAAAATGCTAAGACAATAATAATAATGTAATAAAGATAATGTAATAAAAATAATAAAGATAATATAATAATAATAATAGTAATGATAATAATAATAAAAATAATAATAATAAAAATAATAATAATAATAAAAATTTTTTAAAATAAAAATAATAATAATAATAATAAAAAATAATAATAAGATTTTTTTATATTAAATTTTTCATTACTTATTTTTATTATTATGATTTATGATTTTTATTATTCCTATTTTATTATTATTTTTATTATTATTATTATTATTTATTATTTTTATATTATTTTATTATTATCATTTTTATATTATCATTTTTATCATATCATTATTTTTATTTTTATTTTATACTATTATATTTCGTTTAAAACTATTTTAAAATAATGATAATAATAAAAAATATCATGATAATGATAATAATAATGATGATGATAATAATAATAACAATAATAATAATAATAATAATAATAATAATAATAATAATAATAATAATAATAATAATAATAATAATAATAATAATAATAATTATTATTATTATAACAACAACAACAACAACAATGATAATAATAATAATAATAATAGTAATAGTAATAACAACAACAACAACAATAACAACAGCAATAATAATAATAACAATAATGATAATGGTAATAATGATAATATATAATAATATATAATAATAATAACAATATATAATATAATAATAACAACAACAATAATAATAGTAATAGCATAACCATAACAATAATAATATTAATAATAATGGTAATGATAATGATAATAATAATAATAGTAACGATAATGAAAATGATTGCAGTAATATTCATGAAAATAAGAGAAATGATATCAGCGATAATTTATAAGCAACGCCTTCTTTCAAGATGCAGATAAAAAAAAATAGTAATTTCTTTGTTTCGTGACATTTCTGTATTGTGAATAACGATAACGATAGAAAAATACTAATAACAACAAATACACCAAAACATTTTTTAACTATATAAGATATGGCAATATAGATAGTAATCAAATCCCAAGGTTTCTAATATACACGTAACCCACCAACTGCCTCTTAATGGCTCTCATTTAATCAGAATTGGAAAACCCCCGTCGTGTGGGCAGCCGTCTCAACGATTTGG
>NC_051390.1:16376247-16384170 GCF_015228065.2 Penaeus monodon
TGGCCAATCGTAACCTTTTGTGATGGTGCATTGTTTGTTGCTCTATACCTCCATTGATTAATTCGGTTATTGAATCATACATTCGATTTATTCAGGCATTCACTGAATGATTTACATACACGTGCAGCTTGATAATTTAATTTCATCTTAGAGCCAGTTGCAAAATGTTGCGGCCGCTGTCACTTTGTACCACATGATTATGATCTGACGGAGACGTAAATAGTATCACAGGAGGACGTAGGAGAGACTGGCTGTTATCACTGAAGGAAACACACGAGGGAAAGGACGTGGGCAAAGAAGGTCATGCCAGACGCTGCCTCTGTTCCACGCTGGAAAGCAAGGGGCACGCTGGTCCTTGTAATGCCCTTGCAATAAGTGGAGATCATAATGGGTGTTTTGCAAATGCAAGGCCTTCGTATAACTATTGTGGGGGAAATCTGGTTTAATGAGGCAATTTGACGGTGGAATAAAAAAAGAAAAAAAAAGAAAAGAAAAAAACATTATATATATATACATATATTCTTGAGTATCAGAAAAATAAAGCCTAAACCTCAATTTGTTAGATAAGTGTTGCGTTAGACTGGATATTTTAGTGTTGCGAGTAGCTCATAAGACATTAATGATTCCTCTGAACTTGTAGGTTCATTTCCCGCACTCCTGCCGGATACAAAGCCGCCCTCGAAAGTGCATTTTGAAATACGTTTAAAATCTTGAATGTTTAATAGCTGTTCTTTGGAAGATATTTGTCTAAGGCATTTATTGCAACTGATTTCATTTGTATAATATATAAGAATTGCGGGTTAGGGAGATCCTATTCACATCCAAACATCGCAAGAGAGTTATGTATATGAATTTTTAAGGTTTTTGCTAGTAGAAAGCTGTCGTTTTGATTCAACCTTCTGCATCCTATTACCTCATGATAATAAGCATTTTCAAGATAATATGATGATTATGACAGCAAAAATGATAATAATTATGAGGCCAGAAACATAATAATGGTAATTATAGCAAACGTAATTATAGGGTCAATAATAATGGTAATGATAATCATACTGGTGATAATAATGGCAATGATAATACTAAATTCAATGCTAATAATAGTAGTGATATTAATATTCATGATTATGATGATTGTGATGATGGTGATGATGATGATGAACAAATGATAAAAATAATGATAATGATAAAAATAATAATAATAATAATAATAATAATAATAATAATAATAATAATAACAATAATGATAATAATAATAATAATAATAATAATAATAAATAACATATATAATATAATATATATATATAATGATAATGATAATGATAATATATAATAATAATGATGGTAATGATATTGATAATAATAGTATTAATAATAATTGATAATAGTAATAATAAAATATATATAATATAATATAATAATAATATATATAATAATATAATAATAATAAATAATAATATAATAATAATAATAATATTAAAAATAGAAATAATACAAAATAATAAGGATGATATAATAACTAATAATAATAAATAATGATATAATATATAATAATCATAATAATAATATAATAATAATAATAATAGTATAATAATAATATATAATAAATAATAATATATAATATTATAATAATAATATATAAATGATAATAATATATAAATGAATATAGTGATAATATTGTAATTATTATTTAGCTATTATTCATTATTATTAAACTGATGATATATTTATTATACAATATATTCATATAATTATTATTATCAATTATTATTATAATATATGATAATAAAAACAACAATGAGATCACTGATCTAATAATATATGCTTGATACTAGTATACTAACATTTAATACTATATTAATATAATGAGATAAATCTAAAATATAATAATAATGGATCATAATATATAAAAATAGCCTTTGACAGTGTGAATCTCCAGACTCTCTTGATCTTAAATCTGTAGAATTTCCAAAGTCTCTCCTTCTTAATCACTTTCTTCGAAACTAGCATGACATTATGAGAGACAATCTTTACTCTCAAACACTAAACGTACTCTATTGAAAACATCATGCGACTCAGAAGGAGATATTCCAGGTTATTTTTCCCTGAACTTATATATTCATGTAATGTCACTTATCCACTCTGCATCGAGCTTCTACAACACGGTTATGATCATGGAACAGACAGATCAATCATATTAGATCTATAATGATATGAAACTTTACGCATCAAGTGAATGAAATTGAAAGGTTGCTGAAAACGTAAGATGATTTCATGATGACATAGGTATGAAAGTTTGGTCTCGATAAGGTGCTACAAACAACTTTGAAGCAAGGAAAACTAGTGACAATCTCTGACAATACTTAATAGTTAAGGTATTGATACTTCGTGAACTCAGAATTGCAATATAGGAAGAGACCATAAAATACTAGGAATAAACGTAAGGAAATTGCGTATCAAATAATGAGATGAAGATAAAATATCGTACAGACATGGCTCTTGAATACTAAGTCTACCTGGAAACCAGAATTAACGTCAAGAACAACTACAGCAATCACACTCTTGCAATACCTGTGTTACATATAGTTTTAAGCGGATAACTGAACGTTACTTGTGAACTAAACAATGTAATACGCAAATTAGGAATTAATTGAATTCAACGAATGTATCACCCTAATCAACGTAACCGTCTGATACTGTCCCATATAGAATAGGATTAGGGAATGATGCGTTTGGATATTATCGACAATGACAACACGATTGTACATCTTGCAAATACTTAGATCAACCAATGGGTTGAGCATGGCTTTCATTAGTTTATATTACATGAAACTTACAAATTCACACTCAAGTAGTAATGATGAATCAAATAATTTTATGCTCAGGAAAATGAGTATAGAGCATAAACTCGACATATGTTGCACAATTTGCTGCTAACATAATAAAACAAAAATTAAAGAACGTATCAGGAAAAAACACTTAATCAGTGGCTGTAAAAGCCATCTCCACGGAACAGTTTCATGTCTCGAAGCATATCAAATGATGTAGATGTAAATGCGGGAACCCATAGTGGCATTAGAATGCTTTTCATGGAACTTAAGTGGGTAAACAGAGGTTTTATTTCTTGCAACCCAGAAATCTAAATTGTTGTTTATCCTAGAACTATCACGCATAACATCTTGACAATGCATGACCAATAGTGTAGTGTTTTTGTGAGATCAAGTTGACATTGATCCCTGTGTTATGATGTATTCTCAATTATTACAGTATTATGTGATGTATTCAAATAATCGACCGACCTATGATGGCAAAGTATTCATTGAAGATCTCAAAACACTTTGTTTTATTATTTCTAATCGAAACATGATATAATGGTAAAAACACTATCCAGATCCACTTTAACTGAGTGCTAAAGATGCTACAATCTTTGTGATAACTTTCATTATATACTATTATCGTACTATTATTATATTGCATTATCGTCCAGATTATCGTTCATCATTAGATCATATTATACACCATCTTGCCTTTTTAGATTATGACATCCTATACAATCGAAACGTCCTAACAAAAGTGTTTCGATGAAGATATCTAAAGTATAAAGACCTGTAAATAGAGTGAAAATGTGCATTTAAGAAACCAAATACTTTGCCTTTTATATTTGACTCTTGCTTACTATAAGTGTCTGGATAAGTTCTTGCAACAATATACTCATTTGATTATCCATATATATTAAAGTCAAATAAATTAGTCTTATATACATCTTATCAGCACATGTTTCAGATACTGTTAATCAATCTGAACGTGTTCTTGTTGCGTGAATTGATTGACTGGATGTTTTTGATTTGTGCATGTGTTCATGCTATACATTTTTCATCGTTTTATTGTTATGTCCCATTGCATTCACTTCATTATACGCCTTTCCTGTACGTGCTCTGGTGTTTGATTTTTTAGCAGATTCTAGAGAACTTTTGTATAATGATAATATCATCTATAATGTATTATAGATAGTAATGATACGTGATAATGAGATGATGAAGATAACATGACAACAATAACTTCAACCGGTAATTTGAGTATGATAATCATTAGTAATATATCATAATATTATTAGATTATTAGCATAGATCTATCTATCTATTAATGTCTTATTACTTATTATTATTATTTTTATTATTATTAGTTGATTATTATATTATCATCATCTGCTTCATCATCATCTGGATCATCATTTATTTGTTCATATATAATAATATGTTATGTACAATCATTCCAGTGATGATTGATGCTTGTGATTATGTACTCACTATAATATAATAATAATTAATATAATGATTAATTTTTAATTATTAATAATACTAATGTATTAATATTATATTTTATATCAAATATTATATTATTTATAATATATTACTCATCTTCATTACCGTTATTATTGTTCGTCATGATGGTTATTCTTCATCATCTCATTTTCATTATCATTACTATCCATAGTTATCATTATTATTATTTATCTTATTTTATCTTTTTTATACACAAGTTTGCATTAGTCTGCTATACTTAAATATTCTAACACCGATTAGTTTATACCTACGATTAGGTGATTGAAGTTTTCAATGTACATCTACAATAAACATCAAATATGTCAGATCTACCATATCAAACATCCGTCAATCTTAATTCACGATACTCACAAGACATTCAATTGATAACTCTTTCTTCTGAGATACATGTCTTGTCTGTTTAAACTATTTTTTGTATACTTCTAATTTTGGATTTCATGTTATTTGTTCAGTAAACTTATCCGTACCTTTCTTTATAAGGCCAAGACTCAATATACAACAGGCAAAGTTATTGAGATTTTTAATTGCATTATTTTTCACTTTATTTCAGGATTCTTTTATACTTTGATTCTTTCGACACTTTGTTACGGATGTTTCTTGTCTAGAATTGTTGTATCATTATCCTATAACAGGTTATTTAGTTATTTTATTATTTTCCTTATACTATATCTATTGACGTATTATTTCTTATATTGTATGATCTGTTATTGGAAAGTTTCTCACAATTATTAGCATCTTTGCCTTCATACTGTCTTCTGATGTTGTTGACTTACCATTTATCCTATGTTCGATAAAAAGTTTTCAATCTATCATGCAAAGTAATACTTGCACTCTTGTCGTGATCATTTTGTTGTTATCTCATTATCGGTATTAATATTGACATCAGATAAAGGTGATCAATTCCTTCATTCCTTGTTTACATATACCTACATTTTGGAGTAGATTTGCTCTATTGTGCATGATGTTACGTATAGTTATCTGTTAAACATAAATTTGATCTTTTGAGAATAAATTACTCTGATTTCTTTAAGATCCAATTCGTAAGACCACTATGGTCGCATTTCTATTATCATTTTTTTTTGAGCTTCATTACTGTATGTGATTTTCATGCATATTCAATGTATTATTATTCGACTTCTTTAATTTTGTTTTTTATGTCATATTACATTATTTTGTGCAATCATATGTTCGATGTTTATCGCTTCATTACTAATATACTGAAAATTTATATATATTCCTTACTATTATATGAACTTTTAGAGTTTTCATGTATCTTAATCTATTGATTGCATTCATTATTGATTGATTAAGTATTGATAGATTATTAATTCTTTTATGTATTCTTGTACATATTCATACTGCATCATTTCACCTACTTATTTTATTCTATGTGATCTTACATTAGTGTCTCGTCTATTTTATGTGATACATTATTTTGCATTCATTATTCACTATTTTGGTTCATTTGTTTGATTCACGTAATTCAGTTATCATATTATACACTATATGTAACTCATATGTATTTGCAGAGTGTTGATTGCTGTTATTATTTGTTCTTTGAGTTTAATTTCTTTTTTCAGTTACCATTACTCTTCGATCATTCTTCTATTTATTTTTTCATCTATTATTTTGTTATCCCATTTCTTCTTTATTCCTATATTATTTATAGGTTTCTTACTTATCTATTCATTATATTAGTTATCAATACTTAACTTTATATAGTCAGATGTCACTATTTTTTTGTCAAAGTTTTTTATAGCAATCTTATCAGATTATATATTCATACCTATGTCATCATGAATTTTTACTTAGTTTTCAGCAACCTTTCCATTTTATTATACTCTGACTAAAGTTTATTAGTCATCTCATTATTTTATATGTTTATATGATTATTCTTCTTGTTCATGATCCTAACCGTTTGTTTAATGAAGTGTATAGAGTGGGTAGTTGACATACAGTAATAAGTATAGGGATAAAGAGTACCCTGGAAGATTCCGTCTATCTGATTCGCATGTTTTTGACATCATAATAGTACCGTTTTATCGTGTTTAGAGTAGATTTTCTTCTCATTAATGTCATGTCTTTTGGATTATTAAGACAGGAGCACTTGAGATTTCTAAGGTATTTTAAGATCCAAGAAGTGGACACTGTCATAGGCTTTTTTATATTATTATTATCTATATATTATTATTATTATTATTATTATAGTTATATTATTATATATGTCATTATTGTTATTAATTACTAGTATCATCAGTATTATTATTATTGTGATCATATTGTTTTATCTTATTATCATTATATATTATATAATGATAATTATATAATGATAATATAATAATTATAACATTTATAATAATATATCACAATATAATTACCATATTATCACTATATTATTATTTTTATTATTATTATTATTATTATTATGATTATTATTATTAATATTGATTATTATTATTATATTATCTTATTATGTATTGTTATTATTACTTATTTGTTCTTATTATATTATCGATCATTATCATTATGTTCACGTTATGTATTAGTTTTTATAGTATACTTATTATTATATTTTATTTTATATTTTATTTTATTATTATTATATCACATTATTATGTTTTATTGTTATTATCATCCCTTATCTTTCATTTTCTATTTTTACTTTATTTTTTATCCTTACTATTACTGTTATAGATTATTATTATTATTTATTATATATTATTATTATTATATGTATTAATTATTTATTATTTTATATTATATTATTATATTATTTAATATTATTATTTATATTATATCATTTTTATTATTACTTTACTTTTTATTATTGTGTTTTTCTTATTATTATTTTATTATTTATTATTATTCTTATTATCTTTTATATGATTATTTTGTATTGTTCATGTTATTGTACTTGTTATGTTATTATTATCTTTATTAATCATTATTTATTATTAATCATTTTATTACTCAGATTATAATAGTTATGATTTCATTATACATTATAAACGTCATCATATTATATTATATATATCATTATATTATATTATTATATTATATTATTATTATTGTTTGTTTTGTTTTTTTTTTTTATATTTTTTATTTTTTTTTTTTTTCGTCTTATTTTTTATTTTTGTTATTTTTTTATTATTTTTTTTATTTTTTTTCATTGTGTATTTTTTTGTATTTTATTTTTTTATTTTTGTATTATTTTTTTTTTATATATTTTTTACATCTTTTTTTACTTGTTCCCCCACTTCACTGGGGGGGGGGGGGGGGGGGGGGGGGGGGGGGGGGGGCATCGTCGAGACCCGTCGCCTGGTTACAGCTGACCTTTCCTCCGGGCCCCCCCACCAAAGGAGCGTTTTTGTTTTCCCCTTACTGCAGTCCCTCGACCGCATGCGCACGCCCGCCTTTTCGGGGGGATGTGTGGTGTGTGTGTGTGTTGTTGTGTGTGTTGTTGTTTGGTGTTGTGTGTGTGTGTGTGTGTGTGTGTTTGTGGTGTGTGTGTGTGTGTGTGTGTGTTTTTGTGTGTGTGTGTGGTGTTTTTGGTTTTGGTTTGTGTGCCGCTGTCAGCGCTCAA
>NC_051390.1:16386770-16389670 GCF_015228065.2 Penaeus monodon
TCTCTTCCCTGCACTTTATTCGTGTCTGTGGTATCGACGTTCGGTTTTTCTCCCGATTTTGATGTTTATGTTAGTGTGTTTAGTTTGTAGTTCGCAAAAAGGCAAGGAGTGAACACAATGGCAATAGCAACTCATGATGTGAAAAACTTAAGCGAGTGTTTTTGCCCAGTGATGAAGGTCTTGCTCTTAATAGTCACCTCTACACGCGTAACCGACACCTTGACCACAGCTGATAAACCCTTATCCCCCCCGACCCCCCCCCCCCCCCTCTCTCTTTCGTCCGTTCCTCTTCCCTTTCCCCCCGTCCTCTCTCCTCCCTCCCTTCCTCCCTCCGTCCCTCCCCTCCTCTTCTCCCTCCTCCCTTTTCCCCCTCCTTCCTCCCTCCGTTTCCCCTTCCTCGCTCCTCCCTCCTTCCTCCCTCCGTTCCCTCCCTCCTCTCTCCTCCTCCCTTTCCCCCCTCCCTCCTCTCTCCCATTCTCTGCATTTCCCTCCTCGTCCCGCCCTCACTGTGTATGCTCTCTCCCTTCACCTTCTGCTCCGCCTACATCCCCATAAACCGCCTTTCTTCTTCCCTTGCCTTTCTCCTCATCTTTAAGACTCCTCCCGTTTCTTTCAATCTCTTTTTTTCTCTCCTTCTCTTCCCTTTCTTTTCTTCTCTTCCCTTTTCTCTCCACTTTTCCCTGTTTCTCTCTCTGTTCCTTTGTTCCACCCTCTCTTCCTTTCCCCCATCTTCCCTTCTCTCTCTCTCCCTGTCTTTCTCTCTTCCCTTTTCCCTCCCTCCCTTCCTTTGTTTCTCCCTCTGTTCCCTTCTCTCTCCCTGCCCTACCTTTTCCCTCCCTCTCTTTACTCGTTTCTTCTTCTCTCCCCTCTTCGCTCCCTCTCTCTCCCTCTTTTTATTCGGAGACTTTTCCCTGCATCTCCTTATACTGCCTTTGCTTCATCACACTCCATCATACGCCCTTACTTCTTAACCTTGTTTTTTATTCCAGTTCTTCACGTCTAGTTTTTATTTCCATTTTATTCCTGCCAGTCTCTTTCTGACACCAACTATTTCAGGCTCACGCGCTGGGTACGTAGCTATACCAATTCTCTAATGTTTATATCTAGTTAATCGTATTTTTCATTGTCTTTATTAAGAATTATATTCACTTGACCTGAACCTTAATCATTAACATATTTTTCAAGAACTTTTTCATATTCACACAAGCTGTACTCACGAGTCATCATTATCATCTTTTAACCAAAATCCGTTTTCTGTTATTATTATTTATTGCATTACTGTACCAAGAACAACATTTACTATATACAAATTCTGCAATGCAGCATTGTTACTTTACGTTTTGACCATTAGTCAGGTGTATCGATTATTGTTTGCACCTGTATTTGGGGAAGTAGTTAATGGGACCTTTTATTAACGCCCCTTCCATTAACAGTGACTGGTGCATAATTCGTGTACATTTCTACTAGGCACTATTTTATACGCAAAATATCCTCTCACTTCAGCACCATAACATTCGCTGCTGTAATGTTTTTTTTATTATTATTTTTTTTTTTACAAGAAAATAGTTTTCATTATCCATGTTATCTTTTTTCTTCTCTCTCATCTTATCTTTTTCCTCTCTCTCTCTCTCTCTCTCTCTTCATTTCTTCGCCACTTTCTCTCTCTCTCTCTCTCTCTCTCTCTCTCTCTCTCTCTCTCTCCGCCCCTCCCTATCTCTCCTACTTTTCCCAATCACTTTTCTCGCCCTCACGATTATCATTCTCCTCCCAGTCCCATCCCCAGATCTTTATCACTATCCTTCTCCTCAGCAGGTCACTTCTTTTCCCTCTCGCCTTTATGCTTTCACCCTCACCTCCGCCTGCTTTCCTCTCCCGATACTTTTTGTGCGCCGAAGCAATAAATTTTAAATAATGAGCAAATTTGTTTTCAAACGCACAACCGCCGTCTCTATTTAAAGGGTTGATGCGGATATCGATTATCAACAAGCAAGGGGTTATATGCGGGTCAACACTGCAAGCTGGGAAATATCGTCCCACATTATACAATCTATATCTTCTTTGCATTTGCCAAACGCCAATCATCTATTACGCATAATATATTTTTCCAGTACATGTATTTTTTACTTTGTCTTTCCTTCTATTTACCTTTTCCTTGTAATGAATTGCAAGAATGAGCCCACGATGCCCTCTGAACCCCGTCTTGTAAGTGAAGATGTATGGACACTTTGTGAAACACGCTCGGACAACTGTTGCATTTTCTCCCGTGTTATCAGTTTGACCTCCAGCCTCGTCATCGCCCTCCTCGTCTTCTATCTTCTTATCCCCACCTTGATTCATTCGTTTTTCTTTTTTTTTTTTTTTTTTTTTGTCTCTCTCTCTCTTTCGTATTTGCTTTAGCTTGTTCGTTTTTTCTTTCTTTTCTCTGTTCGTCTCTTCCCGTTTCTCTTTGTTATATTTTTTCTGTCTTTCCTTCTTTTTCGAACTGATTTTGTTTTATTCTCTTTCTTCCTTTCCTTCTCTCTCTCTCTCTCTCTCTCTCTCTCTTTCTTTCTCTCTCTCTGTTTATCCCTCTCTCTCTCTCTCTCTCTCTCTCTCTCTTTCTCTCTCTCTCTCTCTCTCTCTCTCTCTCTCTCTCTCTCTCTCCTCTCTCTCTCTCTCTCTCTCTCTCTCCTCTCTCTCTCTCTCTCTCTCTCTCTCTCTCTCTCTCTCCTCTCTCTCTTCTCTCTCTCTCTTCTCTTTATTCCTTCGCCTCTCTCTCTCTCTCTCTCTCTCTCTCTCTCCTCTCTCTCTCTCCTCTCTCTCTCTCTCTCTCTCTCTCTCTCTCTCTCTCTCTCTCTCATCTCTCTCTTGCTGCTCTCTCTCTCTCTTTCCTCTCTCTCTTCTCTCTCTCTTTCTCTCGT
>NC_051390.1:16394770-16407270 GCF_015228065.2 Penaeus monodon
ACCTGTTGTCTCGAGATTAGTCCGTTAATTACCCTGCCAATATCCTTATTCGTGGCTGCCACACCTACGGCATCAGATCTCTTGTTCTTTAAGGGCTTTCGTCTCTCTCTCTCTCTCTCTCTCTCTCTCTCTCTCTCTCTCTCTCTCTCTCTCTCTCTCTCTCTCTCTCTCTCTCTCTCTCTCTCTCTCTCTCTCTAACTATCTATCTATCTATCTATCTATCTATCTATCTCTATCTCTTTCTCTCTCTCTTTCGCTCTCTCAATTTTCTTTCTTTTCCCTTTCCCTTCCTTCTTCGTATGAGTCATATATCGTTCTTTCTTTCGTCCCTGGAGTTTGAACAGGCAGCTCGCCCTCCTGTCAGTGGAATTCCTCGTGCTGGCTCGAGAATTCGTTCGATAAACGAGCCCGAACCTGAACCGTTTAAGTATTAAAGACTTTATACTTTTGAGGAAAGAGAGCCGTTGGTTATATTTTGACGTTTCGTATTTGGAGGGAAATCCACCGAACGTTGAACTTGAGAAGAGAGAGAGAGAGAGAGAGAGAGAGAGAGAGAGAGAGAGAGAGAGAGAGAGAGAGAGAGAGAGAGAGAGAGACGGGGGCGGGGGGGTCAGCAAGCAGAAAGAGAGGGAGGGACAGAGAGAGTCAGACAGACAGAGGCATAAGTAGACAGACAGACAGACAGAGAACTAACTAAAGATCATTCAGTGTACTTATCCCTTAAACGTAAAAGGTCATTCACAACAAGACCCAACGCCTGCATTAACCAGACATTAACAGAATTACTGACGTTCCATCTCTTCAACGCCAGTTATATCTGAAAGTCCTAAAAAGGTAAGAATAAACTAAAATGAAATAAATAAGAATAAGATGCAAGGCTCCGTCCAACACCTTTATCAAAACCATCAACGCCCTCTATTAGCAGCAAGTCAAACGACAGCCTATTTCCAACACCGGTCTAGATAAGTTACGATCAACAAGCCAAATATTACAAACCATTAATAAGAAAACGAGAATAATAATAATAACTTGAAAATAACAAAGCAAGCGATAATATATTATTTACAAGGAGAGAACTTTAATAACCTAAAGCAAAGCACAGCAACACCTTACCTATACTTAGCATATTGACAAATGATAGAGTATATTCATGCCCCAATCAATATTTAGAATAAGATAAACAAAGAAAAAAAAAGAAGACATAACTTATTTTCGTTAATATAACTAAAAGTAGGCATGAAAGCATTGGTTCTATTTTAAGAAAGGGAAGCGAAAATATTTACAGTACATTGGATGAGGGTAACACCACAATTATAATGAAAAAAAAAAAAAATAAATAAAACATCAGCTGAGTTACAACATGTTTTGTAACACATTCTGAATTCCTACCACCGTTAGATTCAAAAATGAAATTAAGAAATATGTAAGAGATGACTCTAAACGAGATTTCCACTGTGCCACAAGTAATTCATCGTTCTCGGCATCCACTGCCTCTGTAAGGAAACCCCAAGTGCTTCCTAAACAACAACAAACATCGTGGGCAGAGCGTTCACCCCCCTTCCCAGTTCTCTCCTTCGCCAACCCCAGCTGCCTGCCCTTCGACCTCCGGGCCTCGGAACGGTCACTTGAAGCCCCTTGCTGCCCCTTCGTGTTCGCGCCGCCCTCAGGAGCCCTCTCGGCCCTCGCCACCCCGCACCGGCTCCTCGCCCCCTCAACGCCGCCCGCCGTCACACTCTCGCAATTAGAACATTCCGACTTGAGTGTTCAATTTTTTCCCGCTCGTCTTCCTTGCACCCCTTTTGTGTTCGAACTCTGACATTCACTCATAAATCAAAAGGTAGTTCTCCCACGGCCTCGTAAAAGCCGAGTTCTATTGGTTCTTGTCCCGCTTTCTGTTTCCTCGCCTCCTTCTGTATTCATGATTAAGAAGGTGGACAGCGGAAAACTTGCAAGAGCGAGCTGGTTCCACGCGGATGGACGTTCGATCGTAAACGAGGAGGAAATTATTGCTGTGGGTAAAGAAAATGTATGTTTCTTCAAACCGCCTTAGATATACAGATATCCCTTGGCCAACAACAAATCAAGGGCACGTCGAGGTTTACGCGTCCACTTCCTTTTCGGAATACAGGAGAGCCGTAAAAGATACATTGAATTACAGATTTACCGTATTAGTGTACACCATTTCCGATGGCTGAACAATTTCCATTTTCCGCACTTCGCACGGCCGGGCTTCCTGAACGTAACCTAAAAGCACCAACGAAGATTTTGGAGTACCGTCAAAGGATTCTGGTTTACGGAAAGTACTGCGGGTAGACAGACAGATTAGTAATCAGAGCCAAAAATAGAAATCCGCTGACGGACGGACAGGTCGGGGTCCAGTCCCACAAGATGGACGACTCGGTATACATTCCCTCCTGACGGAGACAAAAACTTCTGACAGTGACGTATGGATGTCGGACCTTTACACGAGATCCGATTCGAAGAAGCAAGAGAGGTGATGCTGGAGGGCGAAGAGGGAGAGGTGATGACGCTGGGAAGAGATGCAGAGAGAGAAAGAGAGGGGCAGGGAGAGAGAGAGAGAGAGAGAGAGAGACAGAGAGAGAGAGAGAGAGAGAGAGAGAGAGAGAGAGAGAGAGAGAGAGAGAGAGAGAGAGAGAGAGTGTGTGTGTGTGTGTGTGTGTGTGTGTGTGTGTGTGTGTGTGTGTGTGTGTGTGTGTGTGTGAGACAGACGAAGACAGTGCATGAAAGAGGAGAGAACGGGAAAGAAGTGACCAAAAAAATGCCATAAAGAAAAGGAAAATGAGGGGTAAAGGAGAAAGAGAGAGAACGAAAGATCAGGAGTAATGGAGAGTTTGGCTGAATTTAGATTCCGAAGGAGATATCCAGGAACATACAAGGTCATTTTTCTTTCTAATTCAGATTGTCAGGAATCGTCGATTGGCGGCGGATACTGTTTACATATTTTCTTTCTTTCTTTCTTTCTTTCTTTAAAGTTAATATTGTATAGCTCCGATTCCAGAAATTCATTCCGCTCTCAGTTCCTTACACCGTTCCTTGAAATAAATCCCAAAACTTATCTTTCCCATTCCTCTACCATCTCCTATATCACTTCGCTTTTCCTTGCCATCTCTTCTCTTACTCATTCACGCCCATGAGTTTAGACTTTATGCTTTATACTTACCTCCTCCTCGGCTGTAATCTTACCTCCTCCTCGGCTTTAATCTCACCTCCTCCTCGGCTTTAATCTCACCTCCTCCTCGGCTTTAATCTCACCTCCTCCTCGGCTTTAATCTCACCTCCTCCTCGGCTTTAATCTCACCTCCTCCTCGGCTTTAATCTTACCTCCTCCTCGGCTGTAATCTCACCTCCTCCTCGGCTTTAATCTCACCTCCTCCTCGGCTTTAATCTTACCTCCTCCTCGGCTTTAATCTCACCTCCTCCTCGGCTTTAATCTCACCTCCTCCTCGGCTTCCTTGGTGTTATGATGAAAAGACTACGAGTGGAAGGAACGCTGTGCTGGCGCCGTGTAAAGGGAGATGCTCGCTTGTAATTTCTTTTGGCGTGTGTTTGTTTCTTTATTCGGCTGGTTAGTTAGTTTAGTTCCTTTCTTTGTTTTTGTTAGTTATATAGTTAAAGATTTATCTATTTTGTTAGTTATTTGTTTGTTTGTCTATCTGTTTATTGTTTCAGTTGTTTATTCATTTTATCATTCAGATTCAGATTATTCAGTTATTTGTTTATTTTTTGTTGTTTATTCTGTTGTTTATTCATCTTCTTACTGACTTATTTAGTTGTTTTGTTTATTTGTTTGTTCATTTATTTCGTTGTTTGTTTATTTACTCGTTGATTTATTTATTAATTTGTATTTATCTGTTCATCTATTCCTTTGTCTATTAATTCATCAATCTATTTATTGAAATACTGATTTATTCATTAATTTGTTTATTTATTTGTTCACTTGTTTATTTATTCATTCACTTATTTATTTATTTATGCCTTCATTCATTCCTTCTTTTTCTCCCCCTTCAAAAATCAGCTTATTGAGAAAGTGCCCCAAAAATAGGTTAGAGAGACGAGAAGAGAAGCACACTCCCATGCAAACACCTTAGCGCTGCATCTTAAGCGTCGTTTTACAATCACTTACTTACATACGTTACGACACGTAAAGTATAAGACGCAGGAACCGGAAAGGCGCCATTTCACAACAAATTGACGGAGCGATAGATCTGCATGCGGTATGTAGGTTTACGGAATGTGGAACTGCGGCGAATAATGATAAGAGAGAGCCATTATGTTGCCTTACAGGTCGGCTCGTATTTCGCTGGTGAGCAAGATGTACGCTTCGACTCCCTTCTGAACACAGGTATGGAGTTACTCTCTCTTGTTTTGCATGTAAGAAACTGATCGATATGCATAATTTATGAGCGGAAAATACAATATATTACAGGCTATAACTCTCGAAGCCCCGAGTCATAGATTGGCCGCAAAACACACGTCTTCTCCCGCAGCACACTCACTGGCGAAGCTCTTATTGTGTGTTTTAGCGTGGGTCTTTTAGCCGGGCTTGGAGAAATATTGATGGCGGCGGGACGAGACGCAAGGCAGCGGTTGGCGTCGTGTATGTTTTATTCTTTATCTTTTCCATCTTAAGCATACAATTCATCTTTCATGTTGAGAAGATGGCCGGAGCTTCTAGCATATCTTGTTACCCTGCATTTTATTAAGTTTTCTCAGGACCGACGCGGTCCAACAAGACGTTTTTACTGCTGCTAAAAATCGGTCTGGGATGCGTATATGTTAATATCACAGTGCGTTATTGTTGTTATTTCACGCTATCGCTGAAGAAATAAATTCGATATCAGTACATGTGCGTCATTACTGCCATTTGTTATGATAATTTCTCTCCCATGTGATAGTTTTACACCTGCCAGCCTTTTCACTTCCCGGGGACCTGAAAGTGAAACCGTTTCTCCGCCGAAGCAAGGAAATCAAGCCTGTGAATACGCGTCTCAAAGAAAACTTTGTTCCAACCCGGGCTGCCTTTAGACACTACTGGCTGCATTCCTTTGTTCTTACTCCAGATCTCATTTCCATAGAGCGATTTTTCACCCGTGAGCCGCCGCAGTTTCATCGTTTCTTGAATCTTAATGCCGTTATTGGTTCTTCCATATGTAAATCACCTGGAGGCCTCGTGTACATATGTGAGTCAAACTAGTGGGTGGATGAGTGAAGGGGGGGGGGCGTCCGGAGCGGGTGCTCTGTAATGTCTTTATTATAACTCCATGAATATCCAAGCAACGCAGAAAGAGATGCTACACTTGGATACACTCGGAAGGGGTGAACTTATAGTCTTTTCGCATGAGTTTTAGACCTTAATACCCGAGGCAGTTGAGACTATAGTGCCCCTAGAGCTCCGTGCCCACCGTAGCTCCTGCTGGCCGTGTTCGAGCCATGTTTGCATAATTTTGGGTGTTCTTAAACTTCACGAAACTTCTGCCGACCGCGCTAAATTTTGCTCGCCTTGTAAATTTCCCGGAGTTTGTATCTGATAACATTTCTCGGGGGATTTCAAGAACCGGGGATATCTTGCAAGAAATCCAAAGCGTTATTGATTGGAAATGATTGGCGATTCATCCCGGTTGATCCGCCTTATGCTAATTAACAACTGGTCTTCTTACCTTGCCGTGGGACCCCGCTCGTCACTCACGGGTGCCAGCTTCTCAAATTACCATATTTACAACAAGGTCTGAACATACGTTTCTCCCTCTCCCTAGAAACTTATCACTTGATACAACGCCAGGATCACGGGAAAAGGGCTGAAGTAAAAAAAAAAAAAAAAGGATAAAAATGCGTAGATGGAAACGATGAAGAAATACGACAGTTACACCGCTATCAGACAACCAGCTCACGGCATAGAGTGGCAAAGAGGCACCAGTCTGCCCTGCATGGAAATAGCCTCATATATGCCTTTTACAGCAATAAGTGTATATACAAATTTTATAGTAAGAATATGGAATGGGATATATATCTAAGGCTCGTCACAAAAACGTTTGCTATAACAGGTTCTCGGGATGAAGTTGTACAGTGTTGAGCTGCGGTAGTTTTAAGATCGCCTTATAAGTGCAACTGTTCGCATGATACTGGCACAGACGGACGCCGTTTTTTGTTTGGGCTTATATGGATGTGTATATATGCACTAGTATATTTGTGTGTGTGTGTGTGTGTGTGTGTGTGTGTGTGTGTGTGTGTGTGTGTGTGTGTGTGTGTGTGTGTGTGTGTGTGTGTGTGTGTGTGCGTGTGTGTGTGTGTGTGTGTGTGTGTGTGTGTGTGTGTGTGTATGTGTGTGTGTAATGAATATAGAGACAGACAGGTGGATAGATGGATCAATAGATAGATAGATAGACAGAGAGAGGCAGACAAACAGAAAAATAGATAGGTCGATAGATAAATGGCTGTATATACATGTTTATGCACAATGTTGCACGTGCGCATACGTTCGTGTATGTGTCTATGAGCAGGTGGATAAAAGGATCTATTCCTCCCCCTTTTCAACGTTGAAAAGTGGCTGTCGCTGTACCTGAATGCATCCCCCTTGGGTCCTCACGTTTCTGCCATCGCCATATATTGTAAAAGGTCACAATCCGTCAGAAGTAATGATGTGTCATTACAGGCCGTGAATAAGAGAACCATTATACATATCCTGGTGCGTCCCTGTTTAGCGAACTGAACAAAGCATAAATATACATGTCTTGCTTACTGTCTCTCCTCGTCTCTTCTCTTCGTATAATTCTTCCTTTCTCATCTTTATTCTCTCTCTCTCCTACCTCTCTTCTTTCTCACCGTTTCTTTTCTCCTTTTCTTATATCCTCTTCTCTTTATTCTTTCCTTTTTCCATCCTATTCATCTCGCCTCCCTAAATACCACAGGGACCGTGATTAGGGACTTCATTCATTGCTTAGTACCTAGGTCACTGCGTACCTCTATCATTATGTGTGTTGTCTACTGTGTACTTTGGGAATTATATGCTTTAGAACTGCTTACTCTAATCTGCTAGTTATGCTTTGTGGTCACTGCTTACCGATAAACTCTCCTGATAAAAAAACTTAATCAGTTTATCTCTATTGCGTAATGACTTGACAGCTGATCTTTTGCCTCAGTAACCATCACCACCTTCATATTATCTACCTTTTGTTAACTCGTCCTTCGGTGGTTACACTGGGTTTTGGGTAGACCAGGAACAGGATTTGTGGGGAGAGACAAACTGCACTACAAAAGAGAGAAGATAAAGAAAAAGATGAATAGGACGAGGATGAAGATTACTATGTTGATGATGATGAGCAGAAGGAGAAGAGAGAGGAGCAGGGGGAAGGAGAAGGAAGAATAGGAGGAAGAGGAGGAGGAGGAGGAGGAGGAGGAGGAGGAGGAGGAGGAGGAGGAGGAGGAGGAGGAGGAGGAGTAAGGAGAGGAGAAGAAGAGGGAAGGTGACGAAGAAGTGGAGGAGGAAGGGGAGGGGCGAGGAGTAGGAGTAGCAGAGGAGTAAGGACGGGGAGGAGGAAGAAGGTGGAGGAAATGGATGGAGGCGAAGAGGAGGAGGAGGAAAAAGAGGAGGAGTGGGAGGCAGAGGAGGAGGAAGAAGAGGAGAAAAAAAGAGAGGAAAAGTAGAAGAAGATAGACTCCCAAGCGAGACGGGGAAATGAAGAAACGCTGGGGGGTGGGGGTGAGGCTGGTCCGAGCGGGCGAAGGAGAGGCCGGAGGTTAGTGTAGGATCGAGGCGAGAGAGTGGGTGGCGAGCGAGATACCGTGGGCGGCGGGACAGGGGGTAATCTAGACCGGATAATTCGGTGGAGTTTCGGCCAGAAATGAAGACAACGGAATTAACCATAACTTTGCGGGAATTAGCAGAGTTCGTGAAGCCCAGATTTTAGCCTGGCAGGGGTTCTGGCGGTGGTAGGGAGAACGAGGAGACGTGTAGGGAGGGGGGGGGGGGACGTGGGGGGTATGGGTGAAGAGGGGCGCGGGGGTAGGTGAAGAGGACATGGGGGAGGGGCTATGGGTGAGGAGGGCAGGGGGGATGGGACGGGGATCCGTGTCCCGTCGCATAACACGCCACTAACACTCTGGCTTTATCTCGCACTGCCAGAAAAAGGAGGAACTGTGAGGTTTGTCGTCCTTTGATTTCCCGATACATAACATTTTCCTACCTGTTCCCGGGCGAGAGTTTTTGGTTATCCGTTTGTGAAGCGAAGGCTGGAATTTAGTGAAAACTGCACCAACCGCTCGCTTCCTCATTTAGGCACTGTTGTCAATTGTTTTGTTAATATTTGCTGTAAAAAAGTTACACGGTGTTTTGTTTACCAATACTCTGCACTTGATGTGTGTACTTTGCGAAAAAATGCAAGCGCTGAATAACATTATCACCAAATATGAAAGCGAGATAAATCAATATCCTTGTACCGCAACAAAAACCGTTTCCATCTTCGTGTTTACTTACCCACAAAGCCTCATTATCGTCGAAGAGTTAAAGAAAACGGCGTGCGAGTCGTAACCTCCCCGCCCGACAACCGGTTCATTATCTCCACCTGGCAATAAAGATTTTATCCAAAAACTCATCTGGGCTCAAATGGAAAACCGCCGGCAGACAGCTCAATCCGACCCTCCCCGCCTCGAAGGGCAGATTCTGAGGGGGTCGAGTGCTTGCTAGGGCCGCCGGGTCCTTTCGTGGCGCCACTCCTCGAAGGAAGGAAGAGGAGAGGGGTCTTCTTGCAGCCCTACTCCTTCAAAAAAGGGGAAGGGAAGTCCTTTCGCGGCCCAACTTCTCGAGGAGCGAGTGGCGTTAGTCCTTGCAGGTGAGGGAGGTAAGGGGAAGGGGGCCCCTTCGCGGCTCTATGGCTCTATTCCTTGGATTAGAAGTGGGAGCCCTCCGTGGTCCTACTTGAAGAAGAGAAAGTGGGAGGAGTGGTCCTTTAGTGGTCTTGGGGAACGGAAGAGGGAGGAGGGTCATTTCGTAGTCCTTGAAGCAGGAGGAGGACAGGGGAAGAGGTCATTTCTTGCCGCTACTACTTGAGAAGGGGGAGAGGAGGAGACAGGAGCGGGGGATAGAATGAGAGGGGGAGGCAGCCTTGCCTCATAGTATCTCTCCTTAAGTGAAGCTCCGCCTCGTTCAACAACTTCCATTCTGATGGGGCGGTGTCGTCCTGTAATGGGACTTCCTTGCAACGCCGCTACTTTACATCTTAACTACTACTTGTTCTGTTTGGCTGTGTATACTTATTCTCTTTGCCTGTGTGCTCTTATGGGACTCCCTGGAATGTCACCGTTTTTTATCGATCTTTTTCTTCTGTTGCCTCTGCTCTAACGTTTTTGGGTTCTCCTCTTCATGAATGTTTTATCCTTTTTGGCTTATTAGATTTTAAAATATTGATATCTTGCATCCTGTGAATTTTTGCTTTGGTAAATGATGTTAACTGGATTGGGATAATTTCGGAGTTACGCTGTAATTACTTTATCCCTTTTGTGAATTTCTTTTGCGTTCAAGTAGTTGAAGCAAGTATATATATTCCACGTACACACACACACACACACACACACACACACACACACACACACACACACACACACACACACACACACACACACACACACACACACACACACACACACACAGGTGTGTGTGTGTGTGTGTGTGTGTGTATAGAAAGATAGATAGACAGATAGATAGATAGATAGATACAAACACACACACACATATGAATACAGTGTCAGTGGGGGAACTGAACGCAGGTCAGTCAACAAGATTGCCAGATGAGACCGTTATATGTAGATAAATAGATAGATAATAGATAGATACATAGATAGATATATAGATAAACTGATAGATAAATAAATGAATATATATATATATATTCATATTTATATATCTGTGTGTGTGTGTGTGTGAATGTGTGTGTGTGTGTGTGTGTGTGTGTGTGTATGTATGTATGTATGTATGTATGTATGTATGTATGTATGTATGTATGTATGAATATATGTATGCATGTATGTATGTGTGTATGTGTTTTTTTATGTGTACACACACACACACGCACATACACACACACACACACACACACACACACACACACACACACACACACACACACACACACACACACACACATACACACACACACACACACACACACACACACACACACACACACACACACACACACACACACACACACACACACACACACACACACACACACACACACAGGTGTGTGTGTGTGTGTGTGTGTGTGTGTGTGTGTGTATAGAAAGATAGATAGACAGATAGATAGATAGATAGATACAAACACACACACACATATGAATACAGTGTCAGTGGGGGAACTGAACGCAGGTCAGTCAACAAGATTGCCAGATGAGACCGTTATATGTAGATAAATAGATAGATAATAGATAGATACATAGATAGATATATAGATAAACTGATAGATAAATAAATGAATATATATATATATATTCATATTTATATATCTGTGTGTGTGTGTGTGAATGTGTGTGTGTGTGTGTGTGTGTGTGTGTGTATGTATGTATGTATGTATGTATGTATGTATGTATGTATGTATGTATGTATGAATATATGTATGCATGTATGTATGTGTGTATGTGTTTTTTTATGTGTACACACACACACACGCACACACACACACACACACACACACACACACACACACACACACACACACACATACACACACACGCACACACATACACACACACACACACACACACACACACACACACACACACACACACACACACACACACGCATATATATATATATATATATATATATATATATATATATATATATATATATATATATATATATATATATATATATATATATTTATATATACATGCGTGTGTGTTTTGTGTGTGTGTGTGTGCGCGCGTTTCTTCACAGTAAGACTTTAAAAGGCTGGAAATCGTTTTTGCTCAATATAAATGGCACTATACACGACACCAGCATCAAATGACAAGTTTTCACGTCTCTCGAATCCTGCCCATTAAAGGTAATGATCATTGCTGGTTTCCCGAGTTGTTTTTTTTTCTCTCTCTTATTTCTTATTGGTTGAAACGTCATACCAAGAATATCACTGTTGCCGTAAGTAATACCACCCACAGCACACCGCAACTCCATCAATTCCAAAACGAAACACAGAAATTCCCCTAAAGCTCAAATCCCCAAAGTCCCAAATCCCGAAGGAGAAAAGAGGAAGAAAAAATCCCCCCCTGGCAACCGTCGCATCGCCGTCTCAAGGGGCAGCAATTAGTCAAACGAGAACCGAACCGCCAAACCCTCCGCCAACGCGCCTGTGGGAGGACATGACTCACACTTTCGTGACCAAATATGCGTGAGGAACTTATCCTACATCGATAAAGGCCACATCCTCCCGCCAGCAACACGACTTGTTAGCGGACGACCTCAGGCGACGAGGAGCGAGCGCGAGGGAGGTAGCGTGAACGACCACGACGCGCGCGACGACCCTGGCGATTGCGTGGGAGGCGCGACTTCGGTGACGGATCGACCGCATCAGTACCTGGCCTGATGCTGATGGGGCTTTGTTTGTGCGGTGTGGGTGACGGGGGAAGGGTACGGGTGATGGGTGCGATTGATTTTTTTTTTTATGATTATTATTTTTTTCAGGTGGGGGCACGTGGTACATTTTCAGTTGCGTTGGAATGGAGGGGGGAGGGAAGAAAGGAGAAATGGAGCGAGGGAAAGAGAGAAAAACAGACAAAGACAGAGAGAAAAAAGGAGAGTCAAGAAAGATATCGAAAAAGAGAAGGGACGATAGAGAGAGAGAGAGAGAGAGAGAGAGAGAGAGAGAGAGAGAGAGAGAGAGAGAGAGGAGAGACAGAGAGAGAGAGATCAACGAAGGTAACACGAGAGGATGTAACAGCACAAGCTAGGATATTACAACTGAAGAACTTTGCAATGTGGGTATAGTAAAATTATGCTAAGCACCTATGGCATTCTCATATCATGAGTTAAACCTAAAAAAGTATAACAAACAAATTTCCGACCTTGACCTTAAAAATAAAAACAAGAGGGAAAAAAACGCAAGTGATTCGGGGGTATGAGTCACCCTCACGCGACGCCAGGGACTAGAAAGTGGTCGGGAGGGCGAAGAGAGGGATAGAAAAAAAATACGAGAAAAATAGAACATGTCGGGACTTTTTCGGCCAGAAAAGAACGCTTTTGGCCTTAACAACCGCGTGTCCCTTATTACCAAAGAAGAAAAACTCGTCTGGCCGAACTGCGGATAAAATTTCTCGCAAGTACATCCAAACCCCATCAGGTCGGGCCTCTCTATAACGAAGTAACAAGTGTTCCTTAGCCGTTTTGAACTTCACTCGTTACGTAATTTTCGGCCGGGCGTAGAGTGATCAGAGGCCCTTAAGTTGCGTTACGTCACCGGTTGATGCGGTTTAAAAGGCTGCCGATCCGA
>NC_051390.1:16437270-16439770 GCF_015228065.2 Penaeus monodon
TGACTTAACTCATTGGGTTGGTTAGGCTCGTTGAGGTTAGATTAGGCTGGATTACGCTGCGTGCTAGTCACTAGCGGCTTGGGTGTTTGAGGAGAAAAGTGTCTTAGAATTGGTTACGTATATGTACACACACACACACACACACACACACACACACACACACACACACACACACACACACACACACACACACACACACACATATATATATATATATATATATATATATATATATATTATATATATAATATATATATATATATATATATGTATATAATATATATATATATATATATATATTATATATATATATATATAACCTGAATTACAAATCAGAATTTTAGGGATCCACTTGTACGCCGGCGTATATGGCATAATAATGACAATAACTGCACAATAAAATAAATGCATAGCAGAAATATTGATTATTTCCATAATAGTTCTTGTAATCGTTTTTAATATCATAATCATCATTACTATATTTATTAAATGGTAATTGTTATTAATTAATGCCACCATCATAATAATCACCATCTTTTGTCAAAGCAGTCAAGCAAACCACAGTACTCTCTCTCTCACTAACATCACCTCCCATATCCTGCCCTTTTACCCTTTTACCCACCTCCCCGCCCCCCTCAGCATCCACCGTGCCCCCCCCCCCCTGCCCTAGCGTGGATGCCCGGGTATCCAACGAGTGGCTTGTAGTGTCAACTCATCAGCAGAAACATGTCGTAGGAATTTTATAATCTTCGGTATATTTTTACGTCTAGTCATTAAATCTGTATTTGGCAACCCGTTTGCTTAAACAACCACAGCTCGCTCGTCTGGTTATCATCGCGGGCGTTCCAGATGTGAAAGTGGTCATTGGGGTTGTGTGGTAGTAAGGTTGTATGGTAGAGGGCTTAAAGCTCGTTCTGACGTAAGTTTCGGGTGGGGTTAATAAAGAGGTTTGGTTGCACAGAGGTCACGGGATCTCTTCTTCGTCTCCTCCTGCACAGGATCTTTTATTTCTTTTTCTTGTTTCTTGTTTTTTTCTTATTATTTCTTATTTCTTATAATCCTCTTCCTACTTCTTCAACTTCTCCTTTCCTCTTCTTTTGCCATGTTTTATTTTGTTTCGTTTTTTGTCTTGGCGAAATGCAATAAGATACATGTTGGTATTTACTTTGTATTACTTTAGGGTGTCTAATGTATTCCATCATCAAATATTTAATAGAGCTTCTTTTAGTCATCACATTATCATGTCAGTCCATTTATGTTTTTCTAATCACGATTGCTATGCCATTCACCCATTGTGCAATGAGTGAATCATGCTTCTCTTTCACAAAAATTGATTGCACGGAATATTTCAAATTAATTTTCCCCTCGAATCATTCTATTTATTTCTCTCTATGGAATTAGATTAAAGCTTGAAGAGCAGTTACAGTATTTAATATGTCCATATCGTCTGTGATTATGATCCAAGCTTTCGGGGAACTGTGTTTTTGCAAATCCATCTCTCTCTCTTTCTCTCTCTTAATCTCTCTCTCTCTCTCTCTCTCTCTCTATATATATATATATATATATATATATATATATATATAATATATATATATGTATATATATATATATATATATATGTGTGTGTGTGTGTGTGTGTGTGTGTGTGTGTGTGTGTGTATGTGTGTGTGTGTGTGTGTGTGTGTGTGTGTGTGTGTGTTGTGTGTACATATACATGTATCTCTAAATTTGACTTTCTATTTATCCATCTCTATGGATATTTGTATGTCTATCTGTCTATCTCAATCGATTGATCTATTAACCTCCCATCTCGCTCTCTCCTTGTCTTCTCCCCCTTTCCCTTTTCCTATTTCCCCCCCCCCCTTCTACTCTCCTCTCAGTTCCTCCTTCCTCTTTCTCTCTCCACCCGCGTCCGTCTTCCTATCAGAAACGCGAAGAACAAAAGTGGGCATCAAGCACGAGCTTATTTGGTCTAACACGCAAGTTCTTGATAGCTCGGACATTGATGTGGACATTTTCATCGCTTGACTGAAAAGACCCGAGCCCCACTCTCCTCCCGCTGAAAAAGACGGCCTTTTCTCCCCGGCTCGTCGATAAGCCTCGTACCACTTCGGTCCGGCATAAAGACGAGGTCGGGAAGTGCTCCTCCATCCCGCCACGGACATTTACATTTAAATGTGCTCTCTCGTGCGAGTACATCCACGTGAGTGAACCACTGAACCTATGAACTGGTGAACTTGTGAACGTAGCCATCTTGTGAACACGCCCTTGCTCACGCCCCTCATCAGGCCGGCCGGCCGCAGTGTAATCCGGTACGCAGTATGTGAACAGGGCCACATAAACCGGCGGTAACACAAGCATAACTTGATACGTCCCTACCTGGTAGACAGGTTAAGGTCTTATCTAACTGGAACCAGATCACTTCTTCCCCGACTTCAAAGTCTTGCCGCACTCTCTTTTATGTACTTTTTAGATAACATGTCTTGCTCCCATATGTGCT
>NC_051390.1:16444770-16449770 GCF_015228065.2 Penaeus monodon
ACATTTGCTATTATCTTAACGTTTTTAAGAAATACTATGCCGCTATTTCTAAAACATACCATCATAACATAAATTCATATCGTTGTTCCTGGCATCACTAAACCAAAAAGAGTGTGAAAACCACATTGAAAGGTGCAAAACGAGAAGAATTATCTATGAAAGTATGGCTCTTAATCAGATTTAATTTCTAAATTTCCTGAACCCGGAGATGACAAGATCTTACCAGACTTGCAGGGCGCTTTCACTAGCATCAGGCGTGTATCCAATTTTAGTTTATTACGCAACTCTTGTGGTTTCTGGCTGTAAACAAAGGGATTGCTGAGGAAAATGTGAGGCAAGAAATCAAATACTTATATACTAGGTTTTTAAAAGAATGATGCACGGTATACATTTCCAAGATTGTAAATGAAAGTTTTTTTGGAGGGGGAAGCCAGTTCATACTTACATTAATGCTGATGCTTTTCTTCTGAGATCATTGTCTTCAGCGTAATTATTGACAGCGCTATCGTTATTCTCGTCAAGTTAATATTTCAGTTAGCTTTGTGAACTAGATCCCACAGATACTTAAATAAGCTGGGCAAGGAACGTATTTGGGATCCTTATGTGTTCACTTGGTACCTAAAACAATACTAATGTGTAATACTAATTTGGAAATTAAGATCTGGTACATTGTTTTTATGTAGAAGCATAAATAGGCTTACATACAATATTTTAAGGGTAAATTTCTTCGCTGTAATGGTAAAACCCTCTATATTAACCAGTTTAAGAATCCATTCATTATTTACACTAGTTTCCTTGGGCAGTGTGTAAAATCCAGGTAACGAGAGTTCAGTACTTCCATTCTTGTCAATGAGTTATTTGATTTGAATTTTGTCTATGCGGATGGGGTCTGAATCTGGCAGTGTGGTTGGGGTGCGGATCACATCCAACTTCCATGAATTATGAACCATAATTATCCGCGGTTATCATCTGGCATGATTTATTTGCAGTCATGTAAGATTTCAGAGACTTAAAAGGATTTAGAATAAATTTTAGGAAGAGTCGCCTAACGGAGCAAAACTGTTCTTAAAGTAAAGACTTGATTCGTATTCCGCTCGCAAACAAGACGGCAGAAACGGGATCAGAAAACAAATGATGACTTGGCCACGAGAGACTAGCTGTAGTCCCTCTAGACGTGGGAATGAAGAGCCATTGTACCTCCTAATGATCAAGTTACTAAGTGAAGGAACCCCTTTTTGTATAGGACTTCTGTAATACAAAGTGCGAAGTAAGGTTTAGTACAGAAGAAAACATGTAGTCAGCTACTGGGGACGCATATGAATAAAGCCGAGGAAAGCCTGTGAAAGCTCCTATATCTCTTACGTACTGCGGTTATACCAATAAATTCTTGGATCTGCAAGGCCAGAGGTCACTACTTTTGTAATCTTCCGCATTACAATCTGTGTTTTCCATAATATAAATCACTGACCTTTCAAGCGTGTGTGCTTGTTACATGCAAAGTCTTGCGAGGTGTCTGCTTTTGTTGCTTGACTCTTTTTTCCTTGTTGTTTATGTGTTTTGGATTGTTGAGTCTCGTCGTTTTTTCAGCGTCGAGAAGATTCACATACTCATTTGCCTGTTCGTGTAACGAATTTATTTACTTAATTATCTATAAGTCTCGTGCACACATAAACTGCGTATATTTGCTTATCTGAGAATCAGATTAATTTATTTGCATCATTATCTACAAATATCTTGAATCTATACTTAAACTTGTACAGCTTGTGTTTGCCAATGTACATGTTTTTCTATACAAGCAGTACCTAATGCTTTTCTTTCAAAGGAGGCAAAAGTACATGAATGATCGCCGGCTCCTTGAACAAATACCTGCCGCAGATGTACTTCATGCGGGCGATTCGTAAGGGCGGTGTCCTCTCCCCACCCCGCCCCCGCCACCACCCCCTTTCCCCATCCCCCGATAACCTGCAGGTCCGAGCGGTCTTATCCAGGCAGTGGCAACTTGTTCATCACTCGTACATTCAAGCTAAAGCGATTCGCACGTATGTAGGAAGTTCGGTTGCTTATCCACTTCGTTTATCGAGTTTCTCTTGCTTCTCCTTTTCTCATTTTTATAAAGCGCCAACTGATTCAGAGAAACGAAGAATCGCTTATCTCGACAGAGATAACTCTCACGGCCACTTTTAAGACACCTCTTCCCTCGACGATAACTCGCACACCCATAAAAAGGACGCTCGCTTAACCGGCATGTACGTCGCTTATCCAAACCGCGATAACTACCGCATCCTCGCCTGAAAATTCGATAATCCGGCGGCGATAATTCTCGTCTCTGCTCACACACAAACGCCTTTATCCGCGCGACGATACGTTGGCGCCCGCCCGTAACTCACGCCCTTAAGCCTCGTTCCCGACTTATCCGGAGCGCGATAACTTTCGGCTCCGCTCCTCGACTGCTTGTATATCTGGCCAGCGTCGCCCGGCCTACGCCACGCTTAAAGGCGGTCGGGCGAGAGGGCCAGAGAAGGTTATTACGGCGCGCTCTTGTTAATGTGTACGTGTTGACGGCCAGACGTCGCTTATCGTCCGGGTCCAGCGCGGGGCAAAGGCAGGAGCAGCAGTTTCTTCGGGTATTAATGGCCAACATGAAAAGTATGTCCATATATATGTAGAAGAGTGCGTTTGTGCTCAACTGGGCTTTTAACTTTGTCTCGTAAGTTTGCTGATAAGTATTTGCGAATCAATATCTTACACTGCTGCTGATGATAAGGTTGGAGAGATTAATTTTTTTCTCTCGCTCTGCCCGAGTCCCCAGATTAGACTGAATAATTTTCAGCTTGGGCTACCATGCTCTTAAATACTTATTTGGCTTCAAATGATTTATTAACTTTGCAAGACATCTTTTTTTCGTATCATCCTAAGAATCTTTGTCAGTTGTCTCTGTCTCAGCATAAACAATCCTGTCTTGTATCTTGCACGCCACATATTGCAACCGCGTTCACATTCACCCTCCTTATCGGACGACGGTTGCCTATCACATCTTCACGCTAGCTGACGTCGTCTTATCACCCTGTATCAAGAGATTCTTTATCTGCATAGGCTCTGTTGCTCTTCACTTCCTCTTTATCATCTCGTTATCAGAGCATCCTGCCCCGTCTCCTATACGTCCCCCTTTCAGCCAATACATATTCAGGAGCGACAGTCACGAGTCTTAAGGGCGAGTCCGGCACGGCTTGCATGTTCAATAAGAGCAATATTAACTCGTGCCTTTTTATGGAAATACGGTAAGCTCAGGACACCCAAGTTCACCCACGCTGGCAGGGGCGCGCCAGGCAATCTGGTTCCTCTGTAATTTATATCTAGTTTTTTCCCCTCTCTCTTCTCTCTCTCTCTCTTTCTTTTTCATTAACACGGCGAGATTAGATTTAGAATCTCATGAATTGAATATAATCGTTTTCAGATAACTCGGAATATGTATAAGCAATTGGGTAATGTTCCTCTCTCTTTGACGCTTTAGAAAGTTCGTTCAGATTTTCGACAGCGAAGAAAAAGTTGGTTTTATCCTTTGACGTTTGCCAGAATGGCTATCCGATCAGCTGACAGAATTCTTCTTTATCTCGAAGTCATCTGACACTTCTTTATCACATCTCTTGATCTGACACATTTCTATCACATCTCTAGGTTATATGATGCCCCTGCATCACAGCCACATGGCCAGCTAGGCGCCTTCACATCATATCTTCAATTAATCTGACACTTCAATATCGCATCTCCAATCTCCCGCCATTAACTACAGCGGTAAGCCATTTCGAACTACATCAGGCTCCTCGCATTTCCCTCGCCTCGCAGCCGCCGTCCCCGTCGCCGGATGACCGCTGTGTTGCGCCGAGACTCTCATCAGCTCGTTCCTTTGTGTGTGAGATTCGGAGGAATGAGATTCATGAGCGTGGGTTGGACTCCACCCTCTCGACTCGGATCTGTTTTAAGTTTATTTCTTAATGACAAGGACTTGGCATCGCGACGCCACTTATCATCAACTTTGCACAGGACGATGTCTGGGCGAACCTCTTCTTCGGGGGATTGCGGAGCTCCTTTTTGTACTCGGTATCTCACTCTGTGCTTTGGTATCTTAGGACTTCAAGAAGCCTGCTTCGTAAGTTAGATCTCTTGTCACGAGGTTGCTGTCAATTATAGTAAGTGTAAAGTAGGATAAAAATTGCGGATAATTGGCTATTTGCCTTGATTTATACGAGCTGCATTAATTTCACTTTTAAAAATTGTTTGCTGGTTATCAATTATGAAGAACGCTCATGACCTAATGAATAGTAAACAATGCAGAGCATTAAAAGATACCCTTTCTTCTAAGGCCCCTTGGGGATTCTCCCTGGGGACGTGTGCCAGATGTGTATATGGCAGAGGTTAAGCAGTATCCTATGAGGCTCGATGACAGCCGGGTGATGGAGTGGCCTTCAATTATCATACCAAAGTATTGTGAAGTGCTAGTAAGGAGGTTCGACTAATTCTGCTTCTGCGAGACGAGTGTGTATGTGAGTCGGCAGGCAGTAATTATCTGCTCCTCTCGGTCTTGTACCAGAGCTATCTCCCTCTTACATCAAGTTCCGGTTTGTTTCGCGGAACTTAATATGGCACGCGGAATCCGTTGGCTGCTCCGAGACTTTTGGTTTCTTTTTGGCGCGAAACTGGGGCTTCGAACTTGGGATTCCTTTGGGTGAAAGTGAGAAATGATCAAGGACAAGCAGCCATGGCGCCCGACACCGCTACTCCTTCAAATGGAAACTGCCTGTAATTAAGTGTTCATTAAAAGAACTAATGTAGACATACACTGCTTGTATCTGCGGACCAATTAGAGTGTTAATGAGACAGAGACGTAAAGCAGCAGCACCAGCGAGAGCGCGGACAAATAGTCTTTGATAGCTGAACAAAACATTCTCCACAAGACAAGGTGCGTGCCACGGTCCTGCTCATATCACACCTGTACGTGCTGT
>NC_051390.1:16454770-16457270 GCF_015228065.2 Penaeus monodon
TCCTCCTCCTCCTCCTCCTCCTCCTGTTCCCTCCTCCTGCCCCCCCCCCCCTGCTTCTCCTCCTCCCCAGCACCTCCTCATCTTCCTCCTTTTTTTCCAACATTTTTTCTCTCATTCTTTATCCCGCGATCCCTCTTATGGCCATATCGCCAGCGACGTGATGCGTGCGGCCGCGGCAGGTGCTACGTGAGCATGCTAATTATGCAAGGTAAAGAGCCCGGGAGTTTTTGTAGTTCTTAGAAGATCTCTTTTTTTAAGCTTTTTCGGCCATTTTAGCCATCAAGGTCTCGCAATACGTTTGTGGGTAGTGATAACAATTAGGACGATTTACCTCCATACGATAAGACGGCAATTTGTGTTATGGGGTAGATACAGAGAGGGGAAAAAGAGAAACGAAATTCGATTGAGCCTGGGAGCAAATGGTCAATTGATAGCCACGTCTGCATCCCCGAACTAGCATACGAAGCCTTATTATTGTGCATGTCTTCAGAAGAAGCTGGAGAGTCGGATTCATATCAAAGCTTTAATTCAATTACAGGTCTTCTTTATCAACACGGTGAGTTTTTTTGTTTTTTTCAAACCTCGTTTTAGTTCAGTCATTTTTTTGTCGAAAGTTTTCGGACTCTCCATTAATTCTGAAAAAAGGTTTTGTATTGTATTATTCTCCCGCCATCTAATAGGTGCATTTGTTATGAACACAGCAGCTGATGTACATTTTGTAAAATTTATGACTGTAATCGTGTTAATAATATTCGAGAATTTGAGTTTAGTGTGATATGAGAGGCGTTTCAACATCTGAATATATCCATTAAGCCAAAAAGGGTGTCTTGCTGTCAAGTAACATTACTAAACAAGAGACAGTCGGAATGTAAACAACACAGGCTGGGTGTAGTAGCTTGCAGGTCGTGGCTTTCGGGGTGTTATTTCTTTTGTAAAATGTTCGGAGCGAGCGAAATAATTTTCTCAAATCTCGTACTTTTCATTCATAATATCCTTGCTGTTTCTTGTTCTTTTATGATGGGGCAGACACTCCGTATCACACTTTATTCCTTTTAAGCATCTCGGCTGCCTGAGGACTGCCTTTGTGGAAGTGGCGAGAGGAGCAACGCATCACTCGCCCACTTTCTTGCTCCGAAACTTTTTACGCCGCAAAGGTTTCGGTCGCACGCCCTGAATAGGCTGTTTGAAGGGCCCTCGCGAGGAAGGCTAAAGTGCCTACCCGACTCCTTTAAGCAAACCCGCCTCCTTCACTCTCAGTCTAAACTCCGAGGGCGCAAGTCGTCTCGAATCAACCCCGTGGGCTCTTTCTCTCACTTGATATCGGTCCTGGCACGTCCTGAACCACTTACCCCGCCGTGGAGTTTGTGCAACGCCCACTCATATCGACTTCGCCCTCGGCCTCCCTCGCTGCCCTCCGCTGCGCTCACACTCGTGGCCCCGGCCTTTCTCTCGGCCTCTTTTCAGCTTTGCTTAGGACACTTACTTTATCCTCTCCATCACTTTGCTCTTCCCTTCACACTCAATGTCTCTCATTCTCTCCTTGTACGTTATATGCAGACATGCTATGCACGCGCGCACGCAGGATCACATTCACAGATGTTTCGGAGTGTAACGTGAATGTAAATGTGTTAGAAAGTAGTTAGAATTTATGACTGTAATTTATTTGTAGTCTGAATGTAGAATGTCATTTAAGTGTTTCTTGAATATTTCTGAACGTAATTTCAATGTAGTGTGGATTTCTTACCATGCGTTCTTAATTTGGTTGCAATATGTACGATTACCTGGACTAGGGTCCTGCAAGGCTTCTAGGGGACGCAATTAGCTATTTAAGGATTAACAGGGAAATCAGAAGACGTATTGTCAGGTTCAGGAGTAAGACAAAACGGGGCCAAAGGGAATTTCCCTTTCAGACATTTATATAGCAATACAGTTCTAACAGCCATACGAGTTGACAAAAACACACACGCGCGTGCACACACACACTCACACACAAATACACACACACGTACACGCACACGCACATGCACACGTACACGAACACGCACGCAAACACACACACATACACGTACTCACTCACGCACATGTACCGTCCCTCACCATCCTCCCCCTCCTCGATTTCAAACGCCGTCCTCATACACTATCCTCATCCACCTCCCTCCGGCTCCGTCCCTCCCCCTCTCCCACCCCTCCTCGCTCTCCTCACCCTCACTCCTCACCCCTTCGCCCTCTCGCCTCCCCCCCCCCCGCTCTCCTCCCCCTCACCCCTTCGCCCTCTCGCTCCCTGCCTCCCCCCTCGCCCCCCTCCGCCCTCTCCGCCTCCCCCCCGGCCCCGTCCAGTTTTCTTCGTGTCCGCCTCCCTCAGCAAAGTGATGTGGACACAAGCCAAGCCTCCTCTCAACACGCTGACTAAACAATACTCCCCAGACCGTAAGGTACCAAAACATTTCCATATCTGTCCCCTTGAAACAGCTCTCGTCTAGACTCCTCTCGACGGGGGGGG
>NC_051390.1:16499770-16504770 GCF_015228065.2 Penaeus monodon
TTTACAATTTGTTCATCATGAATCCAGCATAACACATCATCACCTGTATTTACCGTTTGTTTGCTTACCCACGTCTTGATATTTAACAAATCATGCTTATGTACTTTAATATAACCTGCATTCATCCTGCATTCACCACCTTCAGAATTTCTCGCACAGCATCCACCAAATCGCCTCCTCCAAGATCCCTATTGCATCCTCACCCAGCCTCTCTCATCTCTACCCTTTTCCTTCTCAATTTTACCCACCTCCGTCTCTCCACATCCATCATCTTCACATCACTTCTCCACCCAGCATCCACCCATCCACTTATCGCGCCGCCACTGCCACTGGAACTAATTTGTTTTATAAAAGCACTGCCATCTTAAATATGTAAATGGTTTTTGGAATTCCTTGTTCTCCCGTGACAAATGGTTAAGTGGGCGACTGTCGGATTTGAAGTTTCTTGCGGTGTTTCTCTCCTGCTGAAATCTTGAAGCGTGTCTCAAATACCAGAGATTCAGTAACTTCATTTGTTTTACCTTTCGAGATACATAACTTGCCATTATTATACATTAATAGGGATATTTTGATATTCAACATCTAGTAAATATGTTCAGCGCGACTATCACTGTAATACATCGCATCTTTTCGTATCATTTGTATTTTATTGTCATGACAGTTTTGGTGAAAGCTGCCTTCGAAAAGCAATATCACGCCCAGTAAGGGTTCTGTAACTTCAGAATTTATATGAGGAAGCAAAGATCGCAATTATTATTCTGAATCTGGTATGGTGCTATTTCGCAAATTTATAGTAAGCAAGGAGCTGAGTATTTATTTATATGAATGAGTCTTGTGTTCGTCGTTCTTTTTTATTGTTTAATATTAATGCAATTCGTGTTTTTTTTTTCTATATGCAAGATATGTAAATATGCGAATTGTGTGAATGGATAATCTAAAACATTTAATTGAAATAGTGCAAAGAGTATCACCTTTTAAATGGCATAATTATTATCGCGATACGAACTGATATTAAAACGAAAACAACAATTGTTTGTTATTGTCAGCTTGCACATTACTGCACGGCAGCAACGAGTCATGTAATGCAATCTCAACATTATAGCTATACTCATAAGTTATGCAAATGTAAGCGAACACTAAATGTTATATGCATTGTAACGCTGATGTTACTACCTTGTTTGAAGCTTCATACTCCAGCCGTTGACATCAACCCAGATGTGCGAGGTCGCCCCCGACGAGTAGGCAACCTCTGCAGTCCGTGATAAAGTTTCCGTGACAGCGAACGGCTTCATCGCGCTGTCTTTTCTGTGTGCTCTATAGAAAGTTTCTTTTTTGTTAGTTGATATGCATATTCTCTTCTTGATACAAACCAGCACATTGGTAAGGAATACCGGTAATAATTAACACAAGAACAATAACACTAATAATCACAATAGTATTAATGAATGACAAAACTGATATATTGATAGAAAAATAAACACACAGACAAGGTTTACTGAAAGATGAGACAACAGTTTCGAAATCTCCTTGGACTTGAAAATAAAATCCAGGAGGATTTCGAAACTGCTGTATCATCTTTCAATAAATCTGGTTTGTGTATAGTATTTTTCAGCTAATAACAATAATGATGGAAGCAGTAATTTTGATATTATCATTATAATTGTTATCACAATGGAAATGAAAATAATAACAACTTTGACATACTTATATTGATGGTGATAATGAGAACAACATACAAAGTAATCAACGAAAGGTCAAGGCTCAGAGGCTATGCTTCGACCACTACGAGATCGAGCCGAATGAACCCCGAGAATGAACATTCTCGCAAGCGGAGCCGCGCCCTTCGGCACCGGGGATTTGCTGCGCTGAATTATGGTGCTGGATGTCAGTGTTGTTGTGACATTAATGATATGTTGAAATATATATCAGCACGAGCATCGGCACGCGGACCCCTGCTCAAGGCGCCGCCCAAGCGTACATACATACACTCGATCGCGATGCACAATTGGAACAATCAGCTGCCACTTTTGCTTATCCGTTCATCAACACCCATTAATCAGTGAGCAGGCTGTTATGAAGCCTCAATTTGGAAACACCATTCAAATAAATTCAGGTAAAGAAGAAAGCTTTAAAAAAATGCGCCCCGGGTGCTAGCTCAGTAGCCATATAGAGTTTTAGGAGCTACTTCGCTGTCCAGCGCAGTCCCCACCGTGAATTATGGCGTCAATAAGACATAATTAACATTCGCATCCCCAACCTCTCATTATCGCTATGTAGGTCTAGATGCCTGCAATGCTAATAGTGCCTCAAGGAATTTGCACTCCGTCTTCGTGGGTCAGTGTGTGTGTGTGTTTTATCACCCCTACATGTTTTCTATTGTTCCCCCTATCTGTCTCTGTCTCTCTGACCAGAGGTGGATCTGAAGGCAAGTCTATAGGAAGTACGCACCTCATAAATCAAAAGATATAAGTCATGTTTCTTTTGTGTGTTGCTTAGTAAATGAATGCGTTTCGAAGCTATGATGAGGAATCTTGACAATGATAGCCTTCTCGGACATTTATACACGTGCTAATTACGTTATTATTTTATCACACAGCTTCATTTCCCCCAAATTCAATTAGAGAACCGTGTATATATTCTAATATATCTTATGCAGCTGATTTGTTACATTGTCAGGATAGAGTTGTGCATATTATTAGATGATATCGCATCGAACATGTCGTTGTCTCGATACTACCAGAAGAAACGGGGACGGGCGTCGTGCAGAGTCTCTGGCATGAGGTGTTGATAACTCTTCGGAATTTGCAATGCGAACGGGTCTTGTAGCATTCAAGTTTTATTTGATATGGGATGAAAAGACGCTAGACCAAGAAGTTTGGATGCAAAGTGGAACTTTTTCATGTTATGAACCTTCATCAGATAGCGCCATGTTTACATCACATGTTTAAATCCTAGGCAGTTGTGACATTATTACTATCCACGTATTTACCTTATACCTTTACTTCCGAACAATGATACAGTATACAAAACTCCGTCGAGAAATTATTAGTTCTCGTTAATGGGGGAAAATGAGAGACTCTGAGGACTTCGCATCGTATAATTATGCATTTTCGGCAATGTGTCTGGTCGTTTCCAACTGATTGGGATGCACATCAAATTGGCAATGGAAGGCTTAAAAGGTATAACTATTTCCTCTACGGAAAAGGGGTTCATTGTTTCAGTCATTAAATCCAAATGGAACAAGGTAACTGGCCGAAAACTATCGTCGTTACGGAAAGTGCTTTGCGAGAGTGAAACTGGACACATTGTAAAGAGCGGACGAATTGTAGCTTTATGATACCGAGAGGTGGTAAGAACAGCAGTGTTGGTGGCGAGGAAAAGCTTAGAGCGGGTTGTAAACAGCTTAAAGATATAGAGGCAGGTGCCCATACTTGGGTATCACGCGATCCGGCGGACCTATACATACCGTGATGGCGTCCACCTTCCTAGAGCGTCACACGCGATCCTGGACGTGTAATACATTACTCGGGGGGGGGGGGGATTGCGTAACACGGCCACTATAGATAGGCAATAAATAATATGGGCTAAATGTATCTAAGCAAGCCATTAGCTAAGGTCCGAGGAGAAGGAGGAGTCTTGGCTTTCTAAAAGAGAACACGAACATAGCTAACATGACGGCATTATAATGTCAAAGCGCATGATAAATCACGGTTAGGGATAGACGAGATCAGAGGGGTCATGCGCATGGCAAAAATTAATAGTGGAACGCATGAATTATATGGCATAGATATGTATCAGAGGTGATGTACTGGCGACGGTCACTGCACTGCTGCGAATGATTGCACTGTTGATTCGTCGGGATCAGTCAACTTGCACCAACGCGATCAGGTTACCGGATGTTATCCCCCAAGCTAATCTTTTAATTAGGTTCCAGACTTTTTTGTTTTTGTTTTATTAACAGTTCATTAAAAGTGTATATGAGAATGATCTACCGGAGGAACTATATTAGAGACGATAAATTTGGAAAATATACTATTTAAAATATAATGCAATTAGAGTAAGCAGTATCTTAATGATGTACTTCCTTACTATATCACTGGCGCAGAAACTTAATGAAGGAGATGATTATATATATTCTTCTTCTTCTTCTTCTTCTTCTTCTTCTTCTTCTTCTTCTTCTTCTTCTTCTTCTTCTTCTTCTTCTTCTTCTTTCTTTCTTTCTTTCTTTCTTTTGATTATGTTTTCGGAAAATTGGAAATCTAAAGGACTTGCATATGTCTGAGCATTTAAACTTACAGGTTGCAGGAAATGTATTTTGATTCAATTCGAAAATTACTTTTAAGGCGTGCAAGTATATTCATTTATCAGAAATAGTATCAGACACTGGAATATTTATTTCATAAGATGTCAGATACTCGACTAAATAAATTTCATATCCACAAAAGATCTTATTCGTAAATAATTGCCTTGCTTTCGTTTATATATGTGTGTGTGTGTGTGTGTGTGTGTATGTGTGTGTGTGTGTGTGTGTGTGTGTGTTAACGTGTGATGAAAGTATGTAAGCATTTATATGTATAGTGTCAAAATGTAAGATATATAGTTTGTAATCCTTTGCCCATAGAACTGAGTGCCTTTATCTTTTTTTCTTCCTTTCATTAACATCGCACAATATTCTTTCCCCGCTGCATTCCCGAACCTGGCGTCGCCCTATAACACAATTATAAATGTCTTTGATCATAACTTATGTTTACAGCAATGTGATAATACCGGTTCTCTGACTTATATATTACGCACGCTGCTCAGATAGATTTGGAGAGTTACAAATCACGTTTTCAGAGAGAGATCTCAACCACCCACTTGGTTTGTAGTCCTTGGGGGTGGATGGTGGGGTGGGGGCGGGGATCAGGTCGATGGGGGTGGGGAAGGGGGAGGAGTGGTTAGTAGGGGACGGGGGAGGGTGGTTAGTGGGGATGGGAGAGGACTGGGGGGTCGGTGGCAGA
>NC_051390.1:16529770-16534770 GCF_015228065.2 Penaeus monodon
TCTCTACACCTGTTCTCTTTCTCCCCTGTTTTTCTTCTTCACCTTTACCCCCTATTTACCGTCTTTAAGCCTGCACTCTCATCCGCGAGTCCTTACTCACTCTCCCTCTTCCTCATCTTATCTCTGCTATCCCGCCTCCCCCTGATATCTCATCCGCGCTCGGCCCCCCTCATCATCCCCGCTAATCACCACGGTGCACGTGCGCCATCGCCCACTACGGCGCTCTATTAGGTTTAAGTGGTGGCCTGAAAAAGCCTATTTGGACAATTGGTATAATCACCTCCAGCCCAAGTATCCACCTGAAGAAGGTAATGACGGTGGGAGCCCCGGCCCGCGCCCCAGCCTCCGCCCCGGCCTCCGCCCCGGCCTGCCAGGGGTGTCGACTTCAGGTTCATACTTTACTCCTTCACCATTGCGAATTTAATTGGCCGACCGAGGCTCCGTCTGCGCTTGGGAAGGCGTAAGGCGAGATGGAGTTTATAGTTCGCGGCGTCTCGGGGGGAAAGGGGGGGAGGCGCCGCGCACGTGTCTAAGTGCCGTAAAAACACTTACGCCGGAACGAAGAATTAATCTCCCCGGCCAGCAGCGTCCCAGAATGTTAGTCACTGCGGAAGCCGGGACCAACTACACCTTAGAATACCCTCGTGTTTTGCATCCGCCTCCCCAATCCATTTCTTCCCCCTCTTTCATCCCGGAATCCAAATGTAAATTGCATATTAAATTTTGTTTTTGAACAGTCCACATAAACAACATTTTATAAGGGTGAGCTTATCCAATTTTTGACATTTGTTGGTTAGGTGGTTACTCTAGTGTCTTATAGATAGCAAAAAAGGGGGTAGATAGAAAAGGGAGACGAAAGAGAGAGAGAGAGACAAAAGAGAGAAAGAGAGAAAAGGAATAGAGAGAGAGACGAAGAGAATGAATAGATAAATAATTTATATATTGTACCTATTTAGCGTATTAGATAGGTGGGTAATTGTTTATATTATATATAAATTTGATATAATTAGTATCTAATATATAATAATATAAAAAATATAATTATATATATATATTATATATCAAATGTAGTCAGTACATGAAAGACGGAGAGAGATACTTAGAATACTGGATGCATACGAAGTTAGATTATTCCCAAAGAGTGGAAGACCATAGTAACAGATAGAAAATTTTTTGGACGACAGGAATAAGCGAGTTAGACAGACAAACAGACAAGGGAAATGAAGAATATTTACAAAGGGGAAGACCATAAACAAGAGAAAATGTTATAACATAAAGATAGTATTCAGGTAGGGAGAAAAGTGAGGAAAAAGAGAGAAAGAGACTAAAATATAGAAGAGATATATGATAACAAGGTGCTTGAGAACAGAGGATCCGGTATAACGGACAATTAATTTAAAAAAAAGGATTTGAAACAGTGTGAATATAGAATCAACAAGAAGAATACAAAGAATTAATAATAACTTTTCTCTCCCTTTTGTCGTTAGCCTCATTCCCTTCGTGTGATTTGCATCGGTTTACTTCACCTTGTTGTGGTTTAATAGGAGACGGAGTAAAGTTCTTTCTCTTTCTGAGCTTGACATGTGGTTTGCGCCTCGTTGGTGATAAAGGGTAATGAGTGCAGCGAGAAAAAAATAAAAAGAATAATAGACAAATAAAAAAAGAAAAAGAAATATATAATATAAATATTATATAATATAAATATATTATAAAATATATAGAGAATAATATATATAAAAATATATATATATATAATATAATATTATATAAATAGTATTTATGATAAGTGTATGGATAGATATTAAATAATTCTATATTAAAAAAAAGATTTAAACTATATATATATATATATATATATATAATATGTTTAACAAGTGGTGTCCCCTTGTTCGCGATGGGGGGTAATTAGTGTGATTGGAAAAGTTCATGTTAGGGAATCGAGTCCGGGAGGGATAGTTTCATTTGAGAGAAGGTGCGCCGTAGGGATAAGGTCATGATGCGAGATTGGCTTGAAAAGATAAGTGCACGTGAAGATGAGTAATCGTTTGAAGTAAATGTATTAGCGTAAGGACTATGACACACATGGAGATAAAAGAAGCGTGAAGATGACGTCGCTTGAAGGAGATGAGTGTCATGGGGCTTGGAAGGGTGTTTATGGAGTGGGAGTGCGAGGGAGATGTTGCTAGGTGGTTCTTTGAAAAGATGACACTTGAAGGAGATGAGTGTTGTGTGAAAGGAGGTGTGGCGTTTGCAAATATTTTTTTTTTTTTTTTTTTTTTTAATTTTTTTTTTTTTGTTGTAGGGAGATAAAGGGAGAAGAGGAGAGGAGAGAGAGGCAAGAGGGAGAAAAAGAGAGGAGGAGAGGAGAGAGAGAGAGAGAGAGAGAGAGAGAAAAGGAGAGAGAGAGAGAGAAGAGAGAGAGAGAAAGAGAAGGAAGAAGAGAGGGAGAGAGGAGAGAGAGAGAGAGAAAAGTCGCTTGAAAAAATAAGTGTCGTATATGAAAGATGAGGGTCGCATGAAGGAATGTAAGTAATCGCGTGTTCTCGTTCTTGGGGAGGGTTGAGCCTCGCGCGCCCTGCGTTGCAATCTGTTTTGGGCTAATTGCGATGGAATTCTTCCGAGGCGAATGGCGAGGCTTGCGATGAATACTTCGCTTTTCTTTTTTTCATTCAATTTATTCTATTTCTTATCTTTTTTATTCTCATTGAGTTTCTTTTGTTTCTATTTTGGTTTGTTTGTTTGTTATGGTGAGGGTGCGATGTCCTTGTCATTCTCATCTCGTGATAATTAAAATATAAAGTCGTTTGTCGTGTGATCCCCTTTATATTTTTTAAATTATTGGTTCTCAGAAAAACCGTCATATTTTGTATGAACAATTCCGCGAAATATATGGTTTTTTTAAACTTTTTCCCACATTAGGGTTTTTTCCATTTATTCTTCATTTAGGCAAATTCACGCACTAATTTCTAACCAGTTAAGTTTAATCAGACTATAATTAAATAAAAATTTATGTGGTTGGCAATATGTCTTGTGGGATATTTTTGTCTGTTATTACAATTTTATTTCTTTGTTTTTTTATCTTTTTATTTTGTATTATTAATTATTCTATTTATGTATTATTATTTTTCTTAGAATTGGGAACTGTTAATGAGTCGGGTTAACTTTTATGAATCCTCGTGTTTATTTATGCATTCATTTATTCATGGAGGGGAGGGCAGCGAGGACTTCTATTGATTTTATGTCTTTTGGACGCATCCCAGAAAAACTACAAAGGCCTTAGCATTAGTCCATGCACGTACTGTAGCACCTAAGTACTTATCATGATCGTGAAGGCAACTCGCATGTGATATAAACTCCAATAAACACGTTCTTAATCTGTCTAGTTAATTAATTCAAAGGATAATATGAAAGTGTTGGTCGAGTGGTTGGCCAAGTAGCGATCCTTGGATTCCTTGACATAACCATTCGGGATCGTTTCTCTGGTCTTCGTCCGGCCATATCGCTCAGCTTCCCGGAGTCGCCGAGACCGTATCCCGAGGGATGTGTCCTGCGTGTCGTGGATCCTCGCTTGACTTACGGGCCTGCTCTCCTCATGAACGAATTTGCAAAAGGACAGCTTCCCCGGGTTTAACTCAGCTGGTTATTTCCACAGGCGAGCACCACGGCCACTGTCATGCAAAAGAGCATTACCACATCCCGATATCCTCGCAGTCGGCGGTAGGTGGGAAGAGGAAGGGGAGGGGAGGGAGGGGTCCCACAGCTCTCACAGTACCTCACACACATTATGCGTGTGCGTGTGTTTTGCAGCAAGGATCCCGGGGTGAGATACCCGCGCGGCGTCGGCGGCACTAAACCTGTTCCCTGTCAAACTCCTCTCGGGCTTCCTTTTTGTTTCACGCCGCCCGATCAGCATGCACCGCGAGGAGCCCGACCCGGATGCCGCCAGAATCCCAGATTTTACGCACTAGGCTGTGCTTGGGCGACGTGGGGGGGGGGGGGAACACTGAATGCACTTGGGGAGGGAATACTCGCAAATTATGTTGACGTATCTGTTGCAAAATACTCATGCCGGAGATTAGCATGCTCTCAGGGAGGCACATTCCATGTTTTTTCCTTTAGTAAACAAGGCGTCCAAATGAGAAAATGCTCTTAAGTCATCGCTAGTGACAGAAGGAATAAAGCAGTTTCAGATAAATTCCGTACCAGTTTCTTATAATATGTACATGAAACTCATATACAAGTTATATATATATATATATATATATATATATATATATATAATATATATATTATATATATATATATATAAAAGTGTATATATATACATATATATATGTAATATACATATATATAAGTATGTATATTTATATATATATATATATACATATATATATATTTATATTTATATATATATATATATATATATATATATATATATTTATAAATCAGTGCAACTGCACACACCATTCGCCGCATGCGAGTGCGTGGGTGCACCCATGCACACACGCATCGCCCGCGCGCGTATGTGAGCACGCGCGCAGATTTACATAATTTTAGGTAAATCGAACCTAGATACGATGTTCCTTGGGCAAAGAACTTCACCCCGATTGCCTATTTAGCCATTGGGTGGGCAAGACAGCCCAAGTCAGGGCTGGTCTTAAGCCCGGATAATTATAGAAAATGATTACCTAAAAGGTAACACCGGCACTCTCCGTGGAAAGGAAATGGGGACCCTACCACGTACTCATTCCAAGATCATCAAACGTGAAAACTACACTTAAGTGTCATGCTGTGACCACGGCGGCTCAAACATGAACCTACCGTAAAAAAAAAAAAAAAAAAAAAAAAAAAAAATAATATATATATATATATATATTATATAAAATATATATATGTTTGTGTGTGTGTTGTGTGTGTGTGTGTGTGGTGTGTGTGGTGTGTGTTGTGTGTGTGTGTGTTATATATATACAAAAAAAAAAAAAAAAAAAAAAAAAAAAAAA
>NC_051390.1:16543473-16545140 GCF_015228065.2 Penaeus monodon
ATATTTTTATAATTTTATTTAATATAATATTATATAATAAAAGATATATATAAAAATATATTATATTTATGTGTGTGGGTGTGGGTGTGTGGGGTGTTTTTGTGTGTATAAATATATATTAAAATAATTATATATTTATATAATATATATATTCCTTATTTTAATATATATATATATATATATAAAATATATATATAATATATTAAATTTTTTTTACTATTTATTATTTGGACACACACACACACACACAGATTAAAACAAAATTATTATTAAAATTTATATAAAATATATATAATATAAAATATATTAAATAATAAAAGATATAATTTTAATAAATATACCGGGGGTGTGTGTTTTTTCTTATCTATTCTATCTATTAATTTTTCTAATACATGCACACACACACACCCAACACAACAACACACCCAAAACACACACACCACACACCCACCCCCACACACACACCACACACACACACACATATGTTTTATTAATATATATAAAAAAAAAGGATTTTAACTATATTTTATTTTAAATATATATATCTATTATATATATATAATAATATATATAATACACACACCATATATATATAAAACAATAATTATATATATAATATATATATATTATATATAAATATTATAATATAAAATATATATATATATAATATATATATATATTTATTTATACGTTATGTTTATCTGTCTATCTATCTATTTAAACTAATACATGCACAAAAACACACTCACACACCCCACACACACACACAAACACACACTTTACAATATAAAATATATATAATATATATATATATATATATTTTATTATATAATATATATATATATATATTTATATTATAGTATATAATATATATATATAACACACACACACACACACAACCCCACATATTTATGTATATATTTTTATATATATATATATATATATATTTTATATATTATATATATATATATATAAAAGAGAGGGGAGAGAAAGAGGGGGAGAGGGGGAGGGGGAGAGGGGAGGAAGGGGAGAGAGAGAGAGAGAGAAATAGGGCCCGGTATAGATACAGAAGATAGGTAGATAAAAAAAAAACCCCAAAAATATTTTTAATATAAAATATATATATATATATCTATAAAAAATATAATATATATTATATATATAATTATATAACGTGTTTGTGTGGTGTGTGTGGGGTGTGTGGGGTGTATAAAATATTTTATATTTAAAATATATATAAATATATATATATATAATACTATATATATATATATTTTTATTATTATATATATATATATATATAAAATATTATAATTTGGGCACACCACACACACACAGATATACAATTATATTATAATATTTTAAAATTTTATTATATAAATATATAAAATATTATATATATATATATTATATATATAATATATATATAAAATATATATATGCACGGGGTTTGTTTTTATCTATTTTATCTATCTATCTATTAATCTATATACATGCACACCAAAACCCCACCACACCCAACACCCCACACACAAACAAAACACACACACAAAAAACACAATGTAAAAATATATATATATATACTATATATATATATATATATATTTGGGGCATAATTTATACATATGTAACATATACCAAAACTGTTATATTATAAAATTATAATA
>NC_051390.1:16545240-16547740 GCF_015228065.2 Penaeus monodon
GTGCCGTAAAACATTTACCCCGGGAAGAAAAAATTAATCCCCCGGGCGACCAAGCAAGCGTCCAGAAATGTTAGTCACTGCAGGGAAAGGCGGGACAACAACCCCTTTAGAAGCCCCTCTTTTTTTGCCTACGAACTCACGATTTCTTCCTCTTTTTTGCCCCGTGGAACCCCCTTTGAAAATTCTATTAAAATTTTGTTTTTAAAACAGCATATAAACTTCTCTAAAAAAAAGCGGGAGCTTAACCCCAATTTTTTTGAACTTTTGTTTTGGGTTGGTTTGGTTACTTCTAGTGTCAAGATAACAGACAGTAGATAATAGATAGTGATAATAGATGAGAGAGAGAGGAAGAAGAGGAGGAAGAGATAAAAGATGATGAATAATAAAAAAATTTGGGTATTTTGTCCTTTTTGCGTATTGCATAGTAGATACATTGTATTAAATTTATATTTAATTTTTATTAATATTATAATATATATATATATTTAATAAAAAACCCTGAAAACAGATACAAAATTTAGCAGAAGATACATGAATACTGATAACAGATAGATGGGTAATAGAAGATAGTAAAGAAGAGGAGAAAACCAGACGTACAGATAGACACACCGACGAACAGGAATAAAGCGAGTTAGACAGAAAAACAGACAAGGGAAATGAAGAATACTTACAAAGGGGAAGACCATAAACAAGAGAAAATGTTATAACATAAAGATAGTATTCAGGTAGGGGGAGAAAATGCTAGGAGGAAGAACGAAGGAAAGAACAGTCACTAAACATATGAATTGAGAGATTATGATAACAGAGGGCGCTTGTGAGAACAGAGGAGCCGGTATAAGAGCTCGGAACAATTCAGATATTAAACAAAAAAGGATTTGAAACAGTGTGAATATAGAATCAACAAGAAGAATACAAAGAATTAATAATAACTTTTCTCTCCCTTTTGTCGTTAGACCCATTCCCTTCGTGTGATTTGCATCGATTTACTTCACCTTGTTGTGGTTTAATAGGAGACGGAGTAAAGTCCTTTCTCTTTCTGAGCTTGACATGTGGTTTGCGCCTCGTTGGTGAAGGGGAAAAGAGGGAGCGAGAAAAAAAAATAATAGAAAAAAAAAATAAAATAAATAAAAAAAATAAAAAAATATATTACATATATAATATATATATATATATATATATATTATTAATTATTATATTATATATATTATATTTTTTTGCAAGTGGTGTCCGCTTGTTCGCGATGGGGGGTAATTAGTGTAGTGAGAAAAAAGGGTGCCATGTTAGGGAATCGAGTGCCGCGTGAGGGGGATGAGTGTCATTTAAAGATGAGCGTCACGAAAGGGAGATCAGGTCATTAGGGTTTGGCTTGAAAAGAATGTCACGTGAAGTGAGTACTTTTGAAGTAATGAGTGCTGGGGAAAGGACGTGAGTGACCACGAGGAGAAAAAAGAAGCGTGGGGAATGGCTCGCTTGAAGGAGATATTTGTAAAATGAGGGAGATTTTGAAGAATTGAAGTTGGGGAATGTGGTCATTGCGAGAGGGAGATATACGTTTAAAAAGGTAAATGCGATTTAAAGAAGAATGAATTCCCATTTGAAGGGAGATGTTGTGTGAAAGGAGGTGTGGCGTTTGCAACTTTTTTTTTTTTTTTTTTTTTTTTTTTTTTTTTTTGAGAGAGAGAGAGGGGAGAGAGAGAGAGAGAGGAAAGAGAGAGGGGAGAGGAGAGAAGAGAGGGGAGAGAGAGAGAGAGAGACGGATAAATGTCGCTTGAAAAAATAAGTGTCGTATATGAAAGATGAGGGTCGCATGAAGGAGATGAGTATCGCGTGTTCTCCTCTCTCGGGTGAAGGGTTGTAGGCCCTCGCTGCGCCCTGCGTTGCAATCTTGTTTTGCATAATTGCGATGGAATTCTCTCTGAGGCGACATGAGGCGAGGCTGTCGCGTGTATGATCCACTTCGCTTTTCTTTTTTTCATTCAATTTATTCTATTTCTTATCTTTTTTATTCTCATTGAGTTTCTTTTTTTCTATTTTGGTTTTTGTTTGTTTGGTTATGGTGAGGGGGTCGATGTCCTTGTCTTCTCTCTCGTGATTTTAAAATTAAGTCGTTTGTCGTGTAGATACATATCCCTGTTCATATTTTTTATATATAATTGGTTCTCAAAAAAAAACGGTGTTTTTTGTGATGAACCAACCCCCAAAATATATAGGGTTTTTTATTTAGATTACATATCCTTTTCCCATTTTTTCTCATTTAGGCAAATTCCGCAAAATTTTAACCGGGTTTTTTGTCTATAATTCCACAATAATAGAATTTTGTACGGGGGTTTGGCAATTGTCTTGTGGGATTCTGTTATTACAATTTTATTTCTTTGTTTTGTTTTATCTTTTTATTTTTGTATTATTAATTATTCTATTTATGTATTATTATTTTTCTTAGAATTGGGAACTGTTAATGAGTCGGGTTAACTTTTATGAATCCTCGTGTTTATTTATGCAT
>NC_051390.1:16552740-16557740 GCF_015228065.2 Penaeus monodon
ATATATCATATATTAAAACAATATTTTAACATATATATATACATAATATATTCATATAATTTTACATAAATAATAATATATAAATATAAAATACATATATTATACATATATATAAAATATATCATTATAACATTATATAACATTATATACTAAAATCTAAAATAATATATATACATATATATATACATATATTATAAAATTATATTACATATATATATATAATATCATATAAATAATATATATATATATATATATAATAAAATATATATAAAATATATATAATAAATTATAATAAAATTTTATATATATTATAATATATTATATAATTATAATTTTATTATATATATTAATATATCAGTGGGTGGTTACACTATACGGGTGGGGCCGCAGCGATGGCACCACCCCATGGTGTAGCCATAGCTATTCCCCCGACTTCACCCCTCGGTTAGTTAGGTGACCCGGTTTATGAGCGACAGGCCTAGAAAAGCATGTTTTTGTCTTATGTCTTTTATTGTTGTTACGCCCCTACCGATTATGAAAAACTGATGTGAAAGAGGCTTCTACGCCAAAAACCGCATCTGGGGGCAAAAAAAGCCCCGGCGGATATTCGTTTGTTAGGGCGACTTAAATGGGGGTACCGGCTGTGACCGAGCTGGTAGGGAATGTCTGGGGCCCCATGGTCGGGATCTGATCCCAGCGAGAACAGCCCCTTCCCCGGGGACTTTGCTGGCCCCGAAAAGAGGATCTTGGCCCCCGGGTCCCGCGCCCCAAACCCGCATCACTGGACATGGCGGAAGGGTACAGGGGCCCAATAGATCGCCCCACATTCTTGTAGCATAAATGGGGGATCCTCCAGAACTGCAGTGTTTACCGGAGGCCGAGCTCATGACATGACCATAGGCTGGTTGTGGCTCCCCTGGGGTCCACTTAAAAACTCTCCGCCCTCCAGTGGCCCCCCTAAGGTGTTTCCCGGGACAGACTAAGGAGGAGGAGTGTGCCCGTGGGTCACCATGGCGTCTTGACCGTTTCACAACTCGACAATAGACGGACCCAGTCGCTCTCGGGAGCTCTTCAAGCGTTAACACTCAAAGCAGTCAGGGCCCTTTGGTGTACCCCCAAGGGCAAGCAGAATTCTATCTCCCTGGGAATTAGGACACTGAATGTGTCGCAAGGCTCGGTTTAATGGAAATCAATTTGGTCGCTCCATGGTGATAGGGCTGGGGACATGCTGAAAAGGGAAAAGGAGCTTATCGGTATTTGCTGAGGAGGCTGAAGGCCATTTCTTGGAAAATGACCTTCGCCCTGCCTACAAGCCCGAGAAAGCTGAACTCTAACCCCCCCCCCACAGATGACTGCTTCCATCATGGAGGGAGGGATCCCTCAGATCATGGGGGGGTTCGTGATGCTTGGCTAAATTTTTTAAGCAGTTTACCTTTAGACCCCCCAAACAGTTAGTTGAATGCAAGTGATGTCACAGTCCTGTGCCGGACCCCCCAAATGAGAACCCCCCTACCCAACGGGGTTAGGAGGGCGATTTCCCTGTTGAAAGTGGAAAGCTGCGGGCATATGTGATATCCCCTAAAAGCAAAAGGCGGGATAAACCTAGGGCTGGGGGCCTGCTAGTCTGACTCCATCGGCAGTTGGTACCATTCCCCCTGCCCTGCGGGGGGGGTTTTGTCATCCCTCTCTGGAAAAGGAAAGGGGATCGTTGGGGGTTTTAGCAACTCCCTGGCATTTCCGTCAGCGTACCAGGCAAAGGTTCTTTCCCACTTCTTCTGAAAAAGGGTCCCCAACCACCTACTGAGATCAGAGACCGGGGCAGCTGGATTTTTTCCCCGGGGGAATCCACGAAGACCCTTACTGGCTTGAGTAATTGTGGAACGCCACGTGAGTTTGGACGTGGTTGCTTGCGTCATCAAACCCCAAAAAAGGGTTTGACTCGGCATGGAAACGCATGGGAAATCTTTTGACTCAGGGGAAATTTCCGCAAGATTATTGGCCCAATCAAGCCTTTTAAAAGGGGACGAAAATGCTGTAAAATGTGGTGGGGGGGTCTTCGACCTTCTTCCCCTTAATTCGGGGGGGGCAAGGCTTTCCTTGCACCCCAAACTTTTAACACCTTTATGGACTGGTAAAGGGGAAAGTCAGTGTGGAGCAAAACTAGCATACCCAAAGGGCTAGACCCTTTACTTTGCCAACAAAGTTGCTATTTATTTTAGTCCCTTTGGGGTCACTGGGGGCGGGTCTTGATGCATTTGCAATGAGGCGAAGCCCTTAGGTAGAGGGCTCCTGGCCAAGACCAAGATTTAGGGTTTGGGGGGCCCGTTAGGGGGAACCCCCTTAAGTCAATCCCCGCTTTCGGCCCGGACGTTGAAATTACAAAAGTTTTTCATACCTGGTAGGAGCCAATCTTGGGGTGTCCGACCAAGAAATCATAGACGGATTGGGCTGGCAACAAAGCCATGAACTCGCACAAAGCGTTGGAGATGTCGGTACCTATGCAGAAGGGGCCCAAACTGTGGCTTCAAGGGCCCTTTTATGCCCTTTTTTCCCTATAAAATGAATCGAACGCTATCGAGGTCTTGGATTTATTATTAATTTAAAATTTCTCCATGTCAAAAGCAAGGTCATTAGCGGCAAAACCTTGTTTAAATGAAATATTAAAATGTTTAAAAAATTTAAAATCTATCAAAAAACTTACAAAAATATAAATAGATTTAAAAAACAAAGATAATATTATGCTCTAAGTGCATAAATTATTGCAAAAAAATTATGCTAATTAATTTTATTGAAAAAAAAGTCTCCCCAAGGAAATTAAAACCCTCTATGTCACAATTTTCCCCCCAAAACGTTTTTCAGGTTATGGGGAGACGACATACTCTTTGGTTGAGAAAGTTCCATCTTTCCCCCAATGTCGATCGTTAATGGCTCTTGGCATCCTTCACAAAAATGCTTCTTTTTAGCCACTTGGGCCCTGAGTCAGTCTGTGTGCCCGATTCTTATTCTTGTTAATCAACTTCCCCCTTTTTTGGTTTGGGGTGGATGCTAGTGCCCAAATGCCAAGGTCATCTCTAATGTCTGCAGTTTGTTTCTGGAGGTATGCCTCCCTTTTTTCCCTCCATTTATCACGAAGACAAAATTTTGATGTGGGGTTTTAGGTCGGTGTGGGAGAGGAAAAAAAGCATCACAAGGGGCCCTTTTTTTAACCCCCCCCCGGCCCAAACCCAGGCTTAACTTCAGGCATGATTTCCGTGGTAAGCACTGGAACATCTGGTCCTTGCAGCATGATGAGCGGTTACCTTCTGCTATTTGGGATTGAAGTGACTGGGAGTTGAGGTGGCTTGATACCTCGTCAGAGGTGAGAAATACTGGTGCAGCAATCAGTGGGGTGGGTTACACCTACTACTGGGTCCGGGTTGGCAGCAATGGTCACCACCTCCATGGTGTAGCCATAGCCATCTCCAGCCGACTTCAGCCCTCGGTAGTTGAGGTTGACAACCAAGTTGATGAGGGTATTATGGCATTGAGACTGAAGTTGCTTTTGGCTTCCATGTCTCTTTTGCGGTATCGCCCCTACTAGATGTTGTAGAATTCCATGTGATGAGTCTTCTACACCAAACTCGAATCTGTGGCAGCATTACCCCGGCGAGGATATTTGCCTTGTTCTGGGGTGACTACAATGCGGTATCCGGCTGTGACCGAGCTCGCTACGAAATTCTGTCGGCCCCCTGGCTTGGGGAGCTGATGCCCAGCAGCGAGAATACCTCCTTCTCCGGGACTTTGCTAGGTCCCAGAAAATGAGGAGCTCTGGCTCCTGATACAGCTCTCCAACCCGCATTGCTGGACGTGGTACAGCGATACGGGACAGTGCCAAAGGAGATTGTCCCACATTCTTGTAGCACGTTGATGGAGGATCCTCCAAACTCAAGGGTTTACTGCAGTGCGAGTTCTTGTGGCATCTGACCAATAGTTGACTGTGGCTACCCTGCGGATCCACTTCAAAACTCCTGTCCCCTTCCAGTGGCCACTCTAAGGTGTTTTTACTTGACACACTGAGGGAGGAGGAGTGTCTGTGGGTTCCTCAATAACAGTATCTGACCGATTCACAGAACGCTAGCTGACAGACCTAAATTGCTCTGTGGGAGCTCTTCAAAGTGCGTAACACTCCACAGCAGCTCGATTCCAATTGCAATAACACCCGAGGGCAAGGCAGAATTCTATCTCCCTGAAGACATTAGAGGCCACTGAAGAGTGTCGCAAGGCTGGGCTGAATGGTAATCAAGACTTGCATTGCTCCATGGTGCATAGGGCTCGGACACTATTGAGAAGGGACAAAGAAACAGTTTCACACAGGAATCTTGCTGAGGAGGTTTGAGGCCATTTCTGGTAATGACCTTTGCCCCTGCCTACCAAGCCCTGAGAAGCTGAACTCTAAGCCCTCCTCATAGTGACTGCAGTCCGATCAGCGAATGGAAGGATCATCTCAGATCATGTTCGGGTTCATGAACGTTGGGCTGAGTATTTTGAGCAGTTGTACCAGGTAGACCCTCCAACAGTTGGATGCAAGTGATGTCATAGTTCCTGTGCCGGACTCACCCATCAGCAAGGAACCTCCTACCCTACCGGAGGTTAGGATGGCAACTTCCAAGCTGAATAGTGGAAAGCTGCGAGGATATGTGATTCCCTGCTGAACTGCTCAAGGCTGTGGGGGTAAACTATGGGCAAACGGGCCTGCATACAGTCCTGACTGACCATCTTCAGTCTGGTACCATTCCCCCTGACCTGCTGATGGGCATGGTCATCCTCTCTGGAAGGGAAAAAGGGGATCGTTTTGGGATTATAGCAACTACCGTGGCATTACACTGCTCAGCATACCAGGCAAGGTTCTCACTCACATTCTTCTGAAACGGATCTGCAACCACCTACTGAGGCATCAGAGACCGAAGCAGTCTGGATTTGCTTCTGGCAAGTCCACGATAGACCGTATACTAGCGCTTGCA
>NC_051390.1:16578912-16581412 GCF_015228065.2 Penaeus monodon
TATCTCTCCTTCTCTCTCTCTCTCTCCTCTCTCTCTCTCTCTCTCTCTCTTCTCTCCCCTCCCTCCTCTCCTCTCTCTCTCTCTCTCTCTCTCTCTCTCTTTTTCTTCTTCTTCTTCTTCTTCTTCTCCTTCTTCTTCTTCTTTTTCTTCTCTTTTCTTCTTCTTCTTCTTCTTCTTCTTCTTCTTCTTCTTCCTCTCTCTCTCTCCCTCCCTCCTCCTCCTCTCTCTCTCCCTCTCCCTCTCTTTATCCTTCTCATTTTTATCAGCTCCCCCAACGCGTGTCAGATTATAATGCGTGCAGTTCCCTTCGCGGAAACATGACGTCGAAGGCGGCGTTATGGCACCTCGCCGGAGCCGCGTCCTCTGGCCTTCATGGTGTAAAAACGACTAATGGTTATCGCCGCCGCCGCCGCCGCCGCCGCCACCTCTGACCAAGGCCTTGACGCCGGCCGCCAACCGTGGCAGCGGCCGCGCGCTTTTTCTGTGAACTCCACGACCTTGCATGATGTTCGTTGCACGTTCTAGGGGGTGGGTGGTTTTTTTTCTTTCTTTTTCTATCCTCCTTCTTGTTCTTTCATCTATTTCCTCTTCTTCTTCTTTCTTCAATTTCTTCTTCCTCTTGCTTCTATTTATTCTTTTATTTATTTCTTCTTTTTCTTCTTTCTTCTGTTTCTTCTTCTTTCTTCTACTTCTTTTTCTAGTTCTTTCTTCACTTCCTCTTTTTCTTCTTCTTCTTCAATCATCTACTTTTTCTCGTTTTCTTAGTCATCTTCCTGTCATTTTTTTCGTGTTTTTCTTTTTTTTTCTTTTTTACTATTCTTCTCTTCCTTTGTTCCTTTTATCTTAATTTTTTCTGTTTAGATTGATACTGTTCTTTTCTCGTATATTTTCTTCTTCTTCTTCTTCCTCTTTTTCCTCTTCCTCTTCCCCTTCCTCTCCTTCTCCCTCTTCCTCTTCCCCGTCATCTCCTTCTCCCTCTTCCTCTTCCCCTTCCTCTCCTTCTCCCTCTTCCTCTTCTTCTTCTTCTTCCTCTTTTTCCTCTTCCTCTTCCCCTTCCTCTCCTTCTCCCTCTTCCTCTTCCTCTTCTTCTTCGTCTCCCTCTTCTGGTGCTGCTGGTAATCATGCTTATCTTTGTGTTGAGATAAGATAAGATAACAGGATATTTGAGGGGAACCGCAAGGGAGTTTTTGTGTGTAAATCACTAGTTCCTTTTATTGAAGTCTGGATTTTTTTTTTTTTCCTCTTTTTTTTATCGACAGTTTGAATCATTTTGCCTTAGACATTGGAGTAGATGAATTATGCCTAAAATTATAATCTAAGAAAAATACATAATCAGAATTCAAGGGAAAAAATAAATACATGACTAACAGCGATACAGCTTCACTAAAAAAAGGGAATTAAACGTCCTGATTTGTCACTGTTTGGACGAACGCACAAGACGTGTAAATAACAGAAAACCACAAATAACCGGCACGCTTCGAGGTTTGGAATTAAGACCGACCTTTCGACCTTCCAAGCGAACTGTTTCTTCCAAAAATCAAAGCCAAATTTTCCATAAAGAGTCCGGTAAGCCCCTTTGGCCGCCCTGAGCACCCGTTTGGGCTTTCGAAGAAGTATGAAAAAGCTGACGATAATATTAGTCATATGTGTCATGTTCTCCGAGAAGCGTTGGTGCCAACTGGTGATCATCGCCGCGTCTCACAGATTAGATAATAATGATAATAATGATGGAAGAAAAAAATCCCGCTAAAAATGAGAAAACAAAAGAAACGAGAGAAGCGCGGCGACGTATCCTCCTTTCCAGTTTCCATGAGACGCGCGGTTACCGAAGGCAATTACCGCCGTTCCAGAAACCTCGCTGGTGGTAATCTCGAGCGGAATTTCTCAGGGGCTGCCAGCGAGATTCCACGAAAGCACGTAAAGTGGGAGTCAGGCATTATTTACTACTTTATTGCGGTCATCCACCAGGGCTGCCAGCACTGCGCTCGGCGTAAGGTAATTGGGAGGGTTGGTATGCCTGCTTGATTCGCAGATTGAGGATATTGAGTCCATTTTGCGGCGTCGCTTAATTTGAGATGAAGAGACCTCATGATCCATCAAATGCAATGACATGGAACGACTTCGGCGTTTCGCTACGTGCAATGCTCTCCCGGGCCATAGCCACGTAACCGCTTCTTATGACATAAACAATTCCCACAATAATTTGGATCGAGAAACCCACAGTAGCACATCACGTCACTTTCCATTCAAGGCGCAATGGCCACTAGAGGAGAAAAGAAAAAAAAAATCACCCAAGTGTTCGCAGTGTCGCCTTTCGCTGTTCACTCATCCGAAACTTCGCATATTCCCCTTCAACGGCGACGACTTGGCGGCGCGTTCGCATTTTTCCCGACCGCCTGCTGCCCCGATGAGGTATTTTCACCGAGGTTCCGTTTCCCGGTGATTTTTATGGCCCTTCCCATCGACTTTTATTTCTGCTAATATCATTTTATTTGTCCTC
>NC_051390.1:16591412-16593912 GCF_015228065.2 Penaeus monodon
TCCAGCGGCGGCGGGCGAAGATTTCTGGCTTTTTACCTTGGGAAACGGGTGAAACTCTCCCGCTCCCTATCACGGGGTTATTACATAGATCTATTAGATCATAGGCTCGAGCATGACGGGGAAAAGCGCTTACAGGCCCTTGAAGTTTCCAGGTCAAGCGCCCGTGTGGTGGCGATATCAAGGTAATGGCGGGAAAACGTTCGCGCCACCTTAACACAAACAGACTGGAACCCCGTGTTAGGAGAACGCTTGCTCTGTCCAACGATGAATGAATACTTGGACTTTTTCATTAATGCTACGTGAAAAGGAGAAAAAGGAGAAAACTCGATCAGGAGAATCTGTCAGGGATATTGTACATCGAGAGAACAATAAATGAATTTGTAGCACAGAGAACACTCGTCAATTTGCTTGAGTATAAACTGGATTTCTAATCTTTAATCATCTCTGCTCTTATCACACCCGGCTGATGGAGATTAATGGCAAGGTCTTGGACAGTTTGCTCTCTACATATGACGCGATTTTGTTGTTAGTTGAGGAAATAGATTGCCATCGCAGACCTCTACGATTGCAATTTAAGGAAAAAATAAAGGGAAACAATCGTAGTTTGTGCTTAGTACCAACGGGTCGCCCGTCGCTCGTCTTTCCTTCTAATGGCGTCTGGAGGTACATCAACCTAGCATTAACTTTTGTATTTCCCCCTGGCAGTCATATAAGATTATAATCAAACATGATTAATGTCCATTTCATCACTTCAACTTTAGCCGCAGCAAAACTAGAACAGTGACTTTCTACCGTTGTCAAATGATAGGGATTCGTGCACAAAAAAACGGAGGTAAACAAACGACTATCAAATCTGGTTGACAGAAAATGGGAAACGGATGGGCAGATTAGCGCATGTCTATTATGCGGACGGAATCGACAGATGACCAAAAGGGATCAACTGATATAATGATTGCTAAGGAAAAGACGAGTCATGATACAGGAAAGTTGAAAGAAGGGTGGCATTACGGCAAATAATCAAAAAGATTAGTGAAGATGGTTGGGAAGCAAAGCAATAAGATGACTTAGCAAATAATAGTTTCTCCCATGTCTGAATTAAGCTTAGCAATTCAGTTGATCAATGTTTATCCTCTACTTTCTTCAATTCCTTTTTTTGTACAGTTTACTTTTTATTGCGTATTAGAGTCCTCATTTAATACTTTCCAATATGTGTAAGTTTAAGTCACTAAATACTTTCAAATATGTGTGAGTTTGTATACCATTTTTATTTCTTATTTGACTACTTATCAATATGATGATGATTTGATTCGCTTACTACACATATTCATATCCAAAGCTTATCTTAAAACTGGCACTTACTTTCACCAATATCCGCACACATATCCCCAGGAATTGGTCAGAACACCATAATATTAGAGGTGTGATAGTTCATATAAAAAGATACTCCTTGTGTGTATATTTAAAAGTTGTGTGTGTGTGTGTGTGTGTGTGTGTGTGTGTGTGTGTGTGTGTGTGTGTGTGTGTGTGTGTGTGTGTGTGTGTGTGTGTGTGTTTGTGTGTGTGTGTGTGTGTTGTATAGAATTGTATCATTTTGTACATCTGTATCATACAGGCGGAACAGGTTAAAATGAGCTTACTTAACTTCCACCCGATACTTAGACTTACATGTTCATGACGGAGCTAGACTGAATAGATCAGTCATTGTGACGCTATCACCGTGGAGAAGAGATAATGAAAAAATAATATAAAAAAAAAAAACTTCCCTGCATATTAAAGCCTTTTTTGTTTGTTTGTTTGTTTGTTACCGTAGTTCATCACTCCTTCAACGTTAAATTGTTATTAGTGTTTAATTTCCTTTTATTCTGTTTAATTAATTGATTTATATATCTATTACTGAGAGAGTGATACGATATATATACACACAAAACTCAAGAATTCGAGCGTGCGTGTATGCTAATGACTCATCGCCCATAAATGTCTCCTGGGCGATCTCCGCCAGACTAGGAGGCGTCACCTCACCCCCACCCACCCAACCCACCCACCGACTCCTCCTTCCCCTACCTACGTCTCTTACTCTCCTGCCCTAACCCCTTCCCGCTCCTGTCCCCCCCCCCTCCCCTCAGCATTACCTCAATCTAACTACTTCCTAATTTATTTTAGTTTCCTCTCTCCCTTTCCTTTGTCTTAGCGCCCTCTTCCCCTTTCCCTTATCACAGCCCTCTCCATTCCTCTTCCTTATCTTAGCCCCCTTCCTATCTTTACTTTACTCTCCTTCCCCCATCCTTTGCTCATTTTCTCTCTCTCCTCTTTCCCCCACTTCACCTATCCCTTTCCCCTTCCCTTGCATTTACCCCTCTCAACCTCCTCCCTCTCCCTCGTCCTCCCATTTCGTGTCAACCCCACTCCATCCCGCTCCTCGTCACCTTCTTCTTCCCTCATATTTCCTTCACTCCACTTCCTCTCTCCCCTTCGTCCTCCCCTCTCCCTTCCCCTTTCCTCA
>NC_051390.1:16603912-16606412 GCF_015228065.2 Penaeus monodon
TTTTTTTATCTATTGACTTCTCCAAGACACACACGATGCGTTTGTGTGTCATACATGACAGGGCATTAATCTTAAAGTCCTGTGACGTGGTCTGGAAGCAACTTACTTTTCACCACTGTCAATCAAAGAAAATGTTAGCAAACGAGAGAATAGTGTTAGCTTTTTTTTTTTTTTTTTTTTTAATGTTCACAAAATAAGAGCCTCGCAGATTGGAAGCTAAGCAGGAAGTTTGTCCAGGTCGTCGAGACATATGTCGCAAGCGTGTGTTTTGGGGAGAGAGCTTTCCTCTTCCTCTTTTTTTCCTCTTCTGTTTTTGTGTCGTTTTTCTTCTTTTACATTTTCCTAGTTCTTCTTCTTTTTCTTCTTCTTCTTCTTCTTCCTCCTTTTCTTCTTCTTTTTCTTCTTCTTCCTTATCTTCTTCTTCTTCTTCTTTTTTTCTTCTTCTTCTTCTTCTTACTACTACTACTACTAATGCTTTTCCTTTTTCTTCTTCTACTTTCTTCTTTCCGTCTTCTACTACTACTACTTCTTCTTACCTTCTCTCTTCCTTCTTCCTATTTCTTTTTTCTTCTTTTTCATCTTCTTCGTCTTTTCCTTGGTCGTCTTATTCTTTTTTCTTCTTTTTTACTTTATATTCTTTTTCTTCTTCATTTTCATCTCTTCTTTCGCTTTTTTCTTCTTCATTTTCATCTCTTCTTTCGCTTTTTTCTTCTTCATCTTCTTCTTCTTCTTCTTCTTTCTTCTTTTTTTCTTCCTTCTTCTTTTTCCTTCTTCTTTTTCTTCTTCGTCTTTTTTTCTTTTTATTTTCCTTTTTCATCTACTTTTCTTCATTTTTTATTCCTCATCTTATTCTACTCCCTTCACCTTCTACTTCATTTGTATTTTCCTACTTTTTCTTCATGTTCTTCATTATTTTCTCCTTTCTCTCTCCTCTTATTCTTCTGTTTTCCTCTTGTTCTTCTACTTCCTATTATCATCATTACTTTACTCCTACTTTATCACCTTCATGTACCTCTTCTTTTCGAGGAGGTCATCGTTTCAAATCCAGATCCTCATCGTAACTAAACTTTTCTCTCCTTCTCTTTTCCATCTATGAAAGTCATCCTTAATCTTACACAAATTCTAAAAGGAAGGCCATCATTTTCTTTTAATTATTTTCGAGATGTTTACCTGTTTTGTATTCCGCTACAGCATCTACGTTCCGACTTGTGCATTTTTGTGGTTAGTTTATACTCGGTTTATGTTCTGCTTTCTCGTTACTACTGCCTGCATTGCTATCACAGTCTTCGTTATTGTCTGGATGTTTATGCTTCCTGCTCTCAATTTCTTACAGGTTCTTCTTCTTTCTTCTTCTTCTTCTTCTGCTTCTTCTGCTTCTTCTTTCTTCCTTTTTCTTTTCGGTGACTGGGTTACTTTTATCTCTCTATCTCGGTATCTCTTTTTTTTTTGTTCGAGTTGTCTTTTTGTCTTTCCTTGTCTTTGTCTTTGTCTCTATCTTTGTTTCTGCCTCTGTCTATTTTTGCCTGTTTATCTCTCTCTCTCTCTCTCTCTTTCTCTCTCTCTCTCTCTCTCTCTCTCTCTCTCTCTCTCTCTCTCTCTCTCTCTCTCTCTCTCTCTCTCTCTCTCTCTCTCTCTCTCTCTTACTTACTCTCTCACTCACTCACTCTCTCTCTCTCTCTCTGTCTTCTTGTTTAACTATCACTGTATCCATTTAAGTATCCATTCGTTTATTAAGAATATTAAGAATAGATTTTTATAGATTTTTTGGAAGAAAACTATTAACAAAATTACTGAGAACTCTATACTGTGACAGTTATAATACAATCAGCTTAACTTCTCTAAAATGAAATTATATTAGTACGAAAAACTATGGTCATGCATTTTCTTTTCCTTTCCTTTTTCTTTCTTTTCCTGTTTTTTGTGCTTGTGCTGTTTACAGTGGAGAGTCTTGTAGTTCCGGCTCATTGCCTGGCGACAGATGCAGGACGTACAGATGCTGTCGTCTCGATGTTAAAAGCTTACAGTTAGCCCGGCAACGTGACTTCAGTCTTGTGGGAAGCCAAGTCCAATATTTTCTGGGAATGATTGATGAGTTAGACTCTGATCTTGGCCAAAAAGGCAAGACGTATATTTATGTCGATTCATTCCAGATCAAGCAAAAATATTTCGAACTTAGCTCAGAGACATTTTTAGAAAATCATATGCATTAGGCACTGAAGTTCCACGACTTTCAGTGTATGGCCTGGAATTATGCTAGGAGCAACACTTAAGTAACAATGCACACAGAAATACATATTCATAATCAATCCGTTTCTCTACCTTTGAGTGATGACAAATTTGCATTCCGTATCTGCAAATTTCATACCCCGCCTCTCAACCTAGAGTGAAATTTTATTAACGATCAGTTGAAGTTCCTCCTGTGATGAATAGGATGTTCTATAATACCATCGACATAAGCTGCTTCAAGAAGATTTGTTGAAGCAAGCTCTCAAAGACGAGG
>NC_051390.1:16613912-16618912 GCF_015228065.2 Penaeus monodon
GGTATCTTTTGATCGTCTACACTCTGAAGACTTTCCCTGTATTATAAATAAGATATGCATTGCATTGTGTCATATGGTAACAGTTTATGACTTTTGTTTGTTTCCAGATAAAATTTAAAAGGAAGAAAATTAAATTATTCTCGAAAGACGGACATCTCAGTATGCAATAATGCTTTATATTTTTGTGTATATTTGATTGCAGGCGTCAAGCGAAAATGGAAATTAATAGAGAATTATTCTGAAGCCCTGTGCTCGAAACATTAAGATTTAAGAAAGTAGTTGCGTCTTTATGTTTATTTTTTTAAGGAACATTTTTTCCCGTGAGGTCTAGTATCGTTATTTTTTTTAACGTGCATAGGATAAGAGAGAAAAACGCAAGGCCTTAAGATGCGATGTCAAATGCAATTGTTCTTTTTCCTGAAAGCAAATTCAAATTTCTTACCTTTCATTTATCTCATTATTTAAAAGATTCTCGAGATAGGCGGAGCTTTATTGGGAATCGAAAGCACCGCGATAAAAGGGATTGGATAGCTCTTGTTATTTAAACTTGTAAAAGATTTTTGCCGTATCATCATCATTATCAGACTGTCTTATTCATGGCTGAGAGTTGGCGACCGCGGGCCGCCATCCTGGTCGGCGAGGAGTCTACGCCCGTTCCCCCATTTTCTTTTCGTTTGGGGATGAATTTCCCATAGTACCCCCTGGAAGAATCGCGCGGCGTGTATATCCTCTTGGTAAAAGATCTTCGCAAATTCATTTCAAAACCGAAAAATTAAAACGGAAATAGAGGATCGTGAGTTGCTGGAAGGGCCGGAGGTCGTTCACATCTCTCTCTTTGCGTGAGGACCAGTTCGACGTTGGTTTGCTATGCGGTCGGGTTGTTGGGTGGAAGTTGGGTTATAAGCCGACGATCCTTAATATAATACAATTCTCTGAGGATAATACTTTTTTGATAACCTGTGATCTGTAATCTCAATCGGTCGGAATTACAACAAAAGGTATTACGCTAGTTAAGGGTTAGTAAACAGTGAATTGAAAGTTAGTGAAGGTAAAAAAAAAAAACACAATAAGAAAATATACTGAATCACCTCATTTTAAAATTTTAACATATAATTGGATAAATTCGAACATTAGCAACTGTGTCTAAGATGCTGCAGATAACGAATGCAGTATATCGCCATTTATAGCATATTTGAATGTGTTCAGCATTCGAATGCCTTCTTAGATTAAGGGGATCGAATATCAGGATCCGTTGACTTTCAAAATAAATAAAAGTCTTGCACGTCTTGGCAGCGGGAGAAAATGATCTGAAGAACATCGCCAAAGGAAAGTCACATGAATAAGCTACTGAACTGAGCATTTATTTATTCATTTCCTAACTCATTTTTTAGCTTGTCATTATGATGATTAGGGGATGAATAGGTAAGTGTAGCTTTAAATAATTGCAGTAATAACAAAGACCAGGGCACACACGGCTAGTGTCCGTGGTGTTTGCTGTAATATTAAACAAACCGTAACGGAATATTATTGCCAGACTTTCCTTGTGAATTTGGATAACCTGATATTTTGATACGATCTGATTTATCGGCAACTTTAATCTCATGAAGTCCGCGAGTGGATAATAGATTTATCTTACTGCGAAATGGATGCAAAATATCGAAAGGTAATTAAATCAGCTACTTCTAGAAAATAAGGGAAAGTTTAATGAAGTTTAAAAGAGGAAAATAAAAAGCTTTCGATGCCGAACAGTTAAGTAAGCGTAGTTAAATTTGAGCTTGGAAGGAACGTGTCTCAAGAAATAAGAATAAAAGTGCGCCGGGAAAAGCAGAAGAGATAGGAGGGATAAGGAAAAAGATATATATATATATATTGTGTGTGACCATAAAAGAAAACGGGAGAAAAAAGATACTGGCACGAATTTCCGCTGGTAAAGTACAGCACTGCATTATTAACCGGAAAATCATCGGAATCGGTAAAATATAAATAAACACTGCCGCGTTGCCAAAGGAAGACGTACGCCATGACCCTCGACGGAGGTGGAGAGATGTTTCTCCGGTTTAATGGGATATTTTGAATATCAATACGTATACCCGTGGACAGATCAGATAATCACACTGCTGGGAATCTCAAAATAAAATCTTTATGGCATATTTACAGCTTCCTTAATGAGCTATAGAATTTTATTTTATGACAACGGTGAAAATGACGCGTGTGTGAAGGGCCATCATCGCCAAAGCTATTATGAATGAGAGACGTTTGAAACCCTCCCTGTGTTTCGTTGACATCTGTGAAGTGATTATATATTTCAGGTGCACTTGTCCTACGCATCTGATTAAAGGCGTATTTTTAAAAACAATTTTTGAACGCCAAATTTCTTCGCATTTCTTCTTTAATAAGGATAGAATATAACCTTATCTCCTGAGAAGGGTATGCAGTAATGGGTACATTAAGGTGAGTACAGTCAAGTACAATAAGGTGCATATCATCACAGCGTGAGGTTTACATGTACCTGCATCTCCTCATTGCCGGCAGTGTAAACTCAAATTATACATTGCACATATGGTTTACACTTTTATTTCGTATACCCTTTTTGGTGAGAGAATTAAACGCAAACCAAATCTATTATTTGCACGTTCCTGCAGAAAAAAAACCTCCGAGGAAACTTGAAACGAAACCTAGATATTTATCTGGAGAACTGGAGAGCAATGTTTACTTTCACTTCCTGCTAGTTAGTAGTTTGTGGAGCGAAGCGTGTGGAGGTCGTGTGGCGAAGTGGCTCCCCTAACTACTTCGCTGACCCTGCCGACGAGATGGGGTGCTTGTGGACGAACTTTGCAATGGGGTTCACGGACGCTGAGGCAAAAGAAGGGTTACAATGGTTGTTTAAAATTGCAATTGCAAGGAATGTTACGAGGGGAACAACCACGACGAAGGGTGCTTGAGTAAAGGCTGAAGTCTGATTTTATCAAGGACACATAGAAGGGAAAGGAAGACCAAATTGTACAGTAAATACAAAAGAAAATTGATTTATACTTAGCTTTCTTTCTTCTCTGACCCTCTCAGTGTGAGGCAAATTTGATTAGTACAGTAAAAGCTTTCAAAACCGAAATTATATTTACATTCATAATAATTGCATCGGATCTTAAAATAAGAGTTAGGAGGAAACGTGGAATGTGCCTAATAAAAATGTGGATAGTTGAATACGATAGCTATCAAAAATCCATTCATGTTTCAGATCGTGTACTGGAGTTGTATCTGCACGGAGAATAAAACGTCGGGGAGAAAAATAATGAACTAATAGTAAAACTAAGAACGAGCCCAAACTAAAGTGGAATACGGATTCAGAAAAGCAAAGGAATACTCAAAATTAGAGATGTTCGAAGAGGGTCGAAGGTAGCGATGGAAATGCGACGAAGTAGAAAAGGAAAATGTAATGAAGGTGCCATAATAATTTCTTGTCATCGAACCTTTTAACGATAATGGTCATGATGATATGAAAATTACAGTGATATCACTACTAGCAGTAGTGATGATAATAATCATGTTAATGATAGTCTTTATGATAAAGATAATGATAATAATCATCATTTTTATTATCATTATCATAATTATTATAACAGCATTATTAATAATGTCAGTAACATCTACAACAATCCTGATAATAACAAGAAGAATATGAAGAAGAAGAAGAAGAAAAAGAAAAACAGAAATCAGGCATATATTATCTACAATGTTGCAATTTTCGCCCCTGGCATATTTACAGCTCCCTTAAAGAGCTATATACTTTTATTTTACGACAACGGAGTCAGTGACGTGTGCAGTATGTGAAGAGCCATCGTTGCAATTAAATTTGTGCTACGTAGAAAAGCAGCATAACCTGCAACAGTCAGCACTGGTAGCGGAACCCTCCTGCTTCAAAAATGGCGAGGAGAGCGTCTCCTCAACCCGTCCACGTTGCTTTGTAGTAAAACCGCGTATCAGTTGTTATAGCTGCGCCCTGTTGCACTTGTATCATATTACGTGTTGCGACTCTCACCCATTACGGGCGCGCATTGTTGAGGCTGCACCTTCGCCTGGTGTGGGATGCCGGGGTCGCAGGCACGTAGAGTCAGGAGCGTGTCCTGTTATAACTGAAGATCTGTTATCGCAGTGACCTATTGGCCTCGTTATTGGTCCTGGAGGTGTCTTTGGGTTCTTTTCCCACACCTGTCTTTTCTTGACTGTTGTTTACTTTACATCTGCATCAGTTTTGGCTTTTAAATTACCTCGTGTCCATAGACTCAAGCTGAAACTTATTGTCTCACTTACTTACGTTTTCATTATCAAATACAGACAGTTCACTACGATTTGTTTTTCTCTACAGATGTGTTTGAGTAGCCGCACTTTTTGGATTGGGTTACACACGATGAGTCAAGTCTCTGTTCTTATATCTTGATGCATTTGTATTCTCTTTGTTAGATTTGTCTCCTTTGTTCGCTGTACTTTGACTTTGAAGTGACTAAAGGAAGGGAAGTTGAGACCAGCCAAGCTTTTCTTCCACACAAGATCTCGACAAGTAAAAATATATGAAATTTCGTTTTTGAAATGCTGTGTATTTACAGATCAAATACTTCTTCGCTTCAATCCACTATATAATTTATAATTTCATTACTGCTTAGATCCAAGAAAGAAATGCTTCAACAAGTATCGATAACAGTCCCTGGCAATCTTCTGGACGGTGTTCGCCGGGCCAAGAGGCGTTTTACAATCTCTAGAAGCCTCCTGATTTGTACCTGAACATCACTTACGTTCTCCAAGCAGCCTCGCGACCGTAGGCAACGAAAATAGCACTGCATTGCTTGGTAAATAACGAGTGTTATGCTTGTATCTTCAGTCGGGCCGAACAATGGAAACATTCTCAGAGTGGAAGGAAAATAGCGTTGTTGCGTTTGCATTCAGGACTCGAGATCCGTGCTCACGTTTCTCGCCGGGGCTTTTCATATGGCGCTTATTCTACCTGT
>NC_051390.1:16648912-16661412 GCF_015228065.2 Penaeus monodon
TGACACGTACATAAGACAAGCGCGCATACATACATACACAAATGAACTCATAAATACGAAACTCCATTTATATACAAGCGAGTGTGCACTTGCACTAATCAAAGCAACATGTTAATGGTGGGATTAAATGATATATTGCATCATTATATTCATCGTGTAACAGTATACTCTGCATATCATGCAGTCAGCGGATATGCTCATGTGTCAAACATATCAACATGAGTTGCAGACGTAATAATAGAAAGTAAAGGGATGTCAAGTTCATGTCATGGAGACATGTAGTGTTCTTATCTGACACAAGTTGACGTTCGTGTGTTTCTGTGTATACAATACTTTCTGGAGCATCTTGTATATGATTTCTTGCCTGTATTCGTTTACATACAATTTCCATCGGCGAGCCTCAGGGAAGAGAACATGACGCAAAAGATACAGGTCATACTAAAAAGAAATAAGTCAAGTACATAAACAGACATAAGCAAAATCAAGGCAAGATTAGACCCATGTTGGGCTGCGCAGTTATGGTCTATGGCAAAGAACACGAGAGGAAGGACAACAAGAAAGATAAGTAAGAAAAGAAACTTAATGAAGAACGTGATTGTGAGCGGCGTGATTGCTACAACGCGAGAGAAATGTGACAGATACAGCGGAGCAGAGAAGACATGGTGATAAGCAGGCAAGGACCCTTCCCCCCTTCCTCCTTTTTCATTTCTCATCCTTCCCAGGAAGAAAAGGAGAGAGAGGAGGGAATGGGAAAGGGGGGAGGGAGGGAGCGAGGGAGGGAGGGAGGTAGGGAAGGTGAGAGGGAGTGAGGAAGGGAGGAAGGGAGGGAGCGAAGAAGGGAGAGAGGGAAGGTGGGTGGGTGTGTGGGTGTGGCAGAGGGAGCAACAGAGAGAGAGAGAGAGAGAGAGAGAGAGAGAGAGAGAGAGAGAGAGAGAGAGAGAGAGAGAGAGAGAGAGAGAGAGAGAGAGAGAGAGAGAGGACAGACAGACAGACAGACAAAGAGAGGCAAAGACAAAGAGAAAAAGAAAAAAAAAACGAATGAGACACAGAGAGACAGAGACAAAGAGAGAAAGAGAGAACAAGAACAAGAACAACAATGAAACACAGAGAGACCAAAGCAAACAAAGAAAATCGAGAGAGAAAAAGGCGAGTGCTCAAGATCGCGAGTCATCAGATGCTCCTTCAAATGAATGTCCAGCTCGCGACTCTGTAAACAATGGGCGAGGTCAAAGGTCAAGAGGGCGACCTCCGCCTCCTCTCCCGAGTGTGTTGACAAAGCTCTGATCGCTGGAGAATTTGCATATATGTTGGGCCGCTGCCATTTGTTGCTCAGCCGCGAATAGACGGGCCAGAGGCGTCTGTCCTGTGTCCTCGCTCGCCTTGAAATGTTGCTGTTTCGTACTCTCATTTTGGATCGATGGGTAGAAAGGTATGCAAGTAGGTAGTAGGTAGGTAGGGAGGGAGGTAAGCAAGTCTGGTAGGTAGATAAGTAGATAGGGAGGCTTGTCGGTAGGTGGATAGATAATTAGGTAGATAGGTAGGCAGGTAGGTTGGTAGGTAAGTAGGAGGTGTGTGTGTATATATATATATATATATATATATATATATATATATATATATATATATATATATATATATATATATATATATATATGTTTGTATATGATATGTATATGTATATGTATATAGATAGATTAGATGATGATAGATAGATAGTATAATAATATATATATAATAATATATAATAATATATATACACAATCAATAGATAGATAGATAAAGATAGAAGATAGACAGAATAGATAGATAATAGATAGATAATAGATAATAGCAGAAAGATAGATAGATAGATAGATAGATGAAGAAGATAGAAGACAGATAGATAGATAGATAGGTAGATAGATAGATAGAAAGATAGAGAGGTAAGTAGCTAGACAGATAAACTGATTGATAGATAGATAGATAGATAGATAGTTAGATAGATAGATAGACAGATAAATAGTCAGATAGAAAGAGAGATGGATAGATAGTTGGATAGATAAATAGATAAATGGGCAGACATAGATATATTGATAGACAGACAGACAGAACAGACAAACACATGAGTGTGTGTGTGTGTGTGTGTGTGTGTGTGTGTGTGTGTGTGTGTGTGTGTGTGTGTGTGTGTACGAAAAATATTGAATATCATCCATATAATAATATATATATATATATATATATAATATATATATATATATAATATATATATATATATATATATATAATATATTATATATATATATATATATATATATATATAATATATATATATATATATATATATATATATATATATATATATATATATATATATATATGCATGATGTTTGATATCATACCGAAGTCCAAATGCCTGTGATGTGTGTTAACAATGCGTGAAATAATTTTTAACATGGTACGTTTCCATAGATAAACATAAATTCCACATGATTCCACTTATAAAGCATTACTTATACCTGTTTTGCTGAGACTACGTCATGAATTATAATCTATGCGCCTTTTCTAAGTAGTCATATTATTATGTTACATGCATGGTCTATTTCATTTTAACGCACACGAACGTTTTGTCATAGTTTTTACACTATATCACCCTGATTTTAAAGCACAGTAGTCAGTATGTCACTATTGCAATCCGTCATTCAAAACTAACGGTTTATCAATATTGCACAACTGTCCATCCATTCCCTCAGTGATCCATGATGCATTGATGTCATGCACGGTGATTATTTATGTCAATCCATTAGCTTGTGCATGACGAGATTTCTGAGGCAAAGTGGACGTTCATTTGTTTTGCATGAAGCTAATTCTGACTTTCCGTGGCCTCACCACAGGGCTATTGAAACCTGATGGAGGTCGACGTTCTTTTATTTATTTATTTTTCTTGTGTGATAAAAAAAAAGTCAGATAGATATGCAAGAGACTGAAAAAATGGTGGAAATTTAAGATGGTGGTGGGAGTTTCAGGAGGGAGGGGGAGGGGGAGTATAGGGGGCGCCCTGGCACACTCGGAATTCGAAGGACGGAAAATCTATCCATACACTTGGGGTCGGGTAATGGCCAGTAAGTGTGTCGGGCCAGCAACACCTAACAATGGGCTTGACACGTTTGACCTTCGGGGTTCGCGCGGCCACACCTCCTCCCGCGGCCCTCATCCTCACTCTCACCTTTAGCCTCACCTGTGCCCTCGTGCCATCACCCTTTCCTCCTCCCCCACCCTTACTTTCTTCCTTATTCTGTGCCATCACTCTGTCTCACCTCCGCCCTCACACTCACCCTCATTTGGGTGAGTCGCCTCGTCTCCAGCTGAACTTCGCATCCTTCCTCATTATCTCGCGTCCTCCCTGACCCATGACCCTGTTCTCACCCTGTTCTCACCCTGCTCTTGCCGTGCTCTCACCCTGTTCTCACTCTGCTTTCACCTCGCTCTCACCCTGCCCCCACCCTGTACCCAGGCGCCGTGTCAAGCCGAGGTCACACTTACGCAACACCCTTTGGTCACACTCAGGACTCGTGGAGAATCACCTCCTCCTCCTCAAGCGCCCGAGGAGGAGACGCTTTGAGGACGACTTCATCAAGAGGTCAAGCCAGGGCAGTCGAGGTCACACGACAAAGGGGGAGAGGGAGAGACTTTTCTCTTCTTCTCTATTTTTGCTTTTTCTTTCTTTCTTGCGTTTGTCGTGATCAGGAAGAAGGGAGAGAAGAAGAGAAGAATAAACGAGAAATTGATGAAATGGTGTAAATGTAGGAACGATGACAAATGGCGGAAGCGCATACGAGTGACCTCTGGATAGGCAAGTAAAAGACCAAAGAAAAGGAGAAAGGAACTCTACGATAAACGGAGAAGCAAGAAGAAAAAAGTACGACAGGAACTAAAAAAAAAAGAAAAAGAAAAGAGAGAGAGAAAAAAATGCATGAAAAAAAAACTAAACACAATTCATTGGCTTATGCATTGTTTGTCTGTCTTGTCTATTTTTAGCACTTGAAAGTTAGACACGGACTGAGGAGGTGGGGAGAGGGGAGGGGTGGAGGAGGAGGCGGAGGGGGGTGGAGGAGGAGGGGAGGGGGGAGTTCAGGAGGCCACGGGGGTCATCCGTTGGCTGCTTTGTGTCGATGGAGCGAAGGAGGGGCGCAGTGGAGGGGCGAAGGAGGGAGGAAGTGGAGGAGTGAAGGAGGGGCGAAGGAGGGGCGCAGTGGAGGGGCGAAGGAGGGAGGAAGTGGAGGAGTGAAGGAGGGAAGAGGCGAAAAAAGAATAAATGAAAGAGCGAAGGTCCAAGAAACCCGCGGCAATCCCCCACCACCTTGGGAACACCGCGGCTGATACTGATGGCGAAGCGCGCGAGCGATGAGGACACAGAAGAAAGAAGGAGATAAAAGAAAGGACGAAGAGGGGGAGTGGGAGAAGGAGAGATGAATGCTTGCGCTGAAGAATCGACGCAATCAGGAAGCAGTGGGAAGTTGGATCAGCTGATGCGGCCGAGGAGGAAGGCGCGGGAGGGGCGGCCAGGGGGCGAAATAAAAGGGATTTTCCTTATAGTTTTTTTTAATATTTTTTCTTTTTTCTGTTTTTTTTCTTTTCTTTTTTATTTACTTTTTTATGTTTACTTTCATTTTCTTTTCACTCTTTTTTATTCTTTTTTTTTTCTTTTTTTTCCTTTTCTTTTTCTTTTTCTTTTTCGTTTTCTTTTCGTTCTTTTTTCCTTTTCTTTTTCCTTTATGTTTTCATTTCATTTTCTTTTCTTTTTTCCCCTTTTTTCATTTTCTTTTACTTTTCGTCTTCTGCTTATTATTATCATTTTCATTATTGGTATTAGTATTATTATTACAATTATTATTATTATTATTTTATTATTATCATTATTATTATCATTATTATTATTATTGTTATACTCATTATTATTATTATAGTTATTATTATTATTATTATTATCATTACTATTACTATTACTGTTATTATTTTCATCATCAACATCATCATCATTTTCATCATCATCATCATCATCATATCATTTTTATCATTATTGATAGTATTATTGTTACTATTATTTCTTTATCATTATTATTTTCGTTGTTATTATTATCATTATTGTTGTTATTATTATTATTTTTATTGTTATTATTATTATTATTATTATTATCATTATTATTATCGTCATTGTTATTATCATTACTATTTTCACTTTTCTCTTCTTTCTTTCTCTTCTCTTCTTCTTATTTTTCTCCTTCTTCTTCTTCATCCTCTTCCTCTTCTCCATCTCTTTCTTCTTCTCCTCCTTTTCTCTCCTTCATTTTGGCGAGGTAATACTTCTAGAAACAATTACTTTCTTGATTTATAACTTTCCGAGTGGTGGTAATAAATTTTCCTCGTTGTACCGTGACATCAGTGCGGAAATAAATATTTTAAATAAAAGTAACTACAGGTGCTGATGAATGTGATACAGAGTGATAATCGAGAGAAATGTGATACAGTGATAATAATGATGAGTGTGAAACAGAGTGATAATAATGATGACTGTGAAACAGAGTGATGATAATGATGAGTGTGATACAGAAAGATGAATTATGGATGAAAGTATTGTGATACGAAGAAATGATGTGATTATATTTGTGATACAGAGATAGCTGAGTGTGAGTAGGTGATACTGTGATACAAATGTAATGATGTTGTCAGAAAGAGTGATAATATGATGAGTGTGATACAGAGAGAAGACATGATATGTGTAATACAAAATGATAAACGGGAGCCTGAGCTTTGAAAATGACGTCATCTCACCCTTGCGCATTGCCTCATTATTACCGTTCTAGCTCAGCAGTTGCGGACGTTGTGTTTAACTTACATCGTCACTGACCTCACGCGATAAGCCAAGGGTGTGAGTGTGTCTATTTCGAGACCATTCTTATTTTTCTGCAATCAGTGAATTACTTTGGTTGAGAAATGGGGAAGAAAATACTTCATTCCTCTCAGTAAATTGAGTATATGTACTGAATTTCTAAGATATAGTCATATAAGCAGACTGTCTTTTCCAGGCGTGTGTATCCAATTATGTCCAAATTGACGTGAGGGAATTTACTCTACGTATCTATTTGGAAAGCGACAAGTCTGAGAATAAAAGTCTCGATGTCCACAGTTCATTAAATTTTAATTCTGCAGTAAAAAATAGGGGATGTTGACACCTTTTCTATTTTTTATTTTTTCTGGAACAGTCAGCTTTGTATAAACCTATTCCTCTAAGATTAACACGTATTTTCGTCGCTTTATTGTGTATGTTTTAACCTGTTTTCTTGCATCTGTAACAATACTAATTTGCATGTCAGTGGATGTGTCAATTTCTTGTTGTGGTGAAGTTGGTCTTTAATAGTCCAGTCTTCGCTACTCGAAAGTGGCAGTTGCACCACGCGTTTTTCCATCAATGTTGTCATTGTTAATCTATTCTTACATCCGTGTGAACGTAAATCTTCAAAATATATTTTTCTTTCTTTTTGAGAAGAGAGGCTTTTTGTTGTTGTTGTTGTTGTTTTCCAGAGGATTTCAATAACGCTGTTTCCATTTCCTTTGCATTATGATACACTTTTCACTTTTCCTTTTCATCGATCCCATAATTACGAACTGGCAAGTTTCTTTTTCTCAACCCTGTGATATAGACCATGAGATATATGATATGATATATGATCTATGATATGATGTGATATATCTTACGAAAGCTCTTTTTTCAACTCTGTGATATAAGCTATAAGATATTTGCTACATGTCATATTTCATGAAAGCTGTAAAGTTTTTTTTTCAGATCTCAATGATATAGACTATAAGATGTAGCCTCTAAAGTTCAGGGTGGTTCTAAATTTCCTTTTCTAAACCCGCGATTTTGGGCTAAATATCCCAAAAAGACTTTCCAAAGGCTCTCTCCTCTCCGTCCGTCAAAATCTCTGCCTAGTTTGAAATCCGACGCAGTTCCTCCTCATCAATATAATTTCATGTTGTCACGATCCTTCTTAAACACCGAACATTCCCTGTTGTATCACGACCCTATTCTTAGCTTAACACATGTTTGTTTGGAGATCAGTTTTTTTTTTTTTTTTTTTTTTTTTACGTAAGGCACGGATCTCTCTTTATCACTCTGCTAAGTTTGGTGAGAATGTTTCTCTCTCTCTTTCAATCTCTCTCTCTCTCATTTTCAATCTCTCTCAATTAATCTCTTTCTTTCTCTCTCTCTTTCTCTCTCTCTCTCTCCTTCTCTTCTCTCTCTCTCCTCTCTTCCCCTCTCTCTCTCTCTCTCTCTTCGTCTCTCCTCTCTCTCTCTTATCTCTCTCTCTTCTCTCTCTCATTACTTCATTCTCTTCTCATCTTTACTCTTCTCTCTCTCTCATCTCTTCTTCTCTTCTCCTCTCTCTCTCATCTCTATCTCTTCTCTCTCTTTTCTCGTTTTCTCTTCTTTTCATTCTTCTTTTCTTTTTTTCGTTTTTTATTCATTCGTTGTTTATCTTATTATTTTTATTGTATTTTTTATTATTATATTACTTCATTATTATGTCTTTTATTATCATACTTTTCACTTTCTCTTCTTTTCTTCTCTCCTCTCTTTTTTCCCTCTTCTATCTTCATCCTCTTCCTCTTCTCCCCTTTCTTCTCCTCTTTCTCTCCTTCTTTGGTGAGTATCTTCTAAAACAATTCTTTCTGGTTTTACTTCAAGTAGGTAATAATTTTCCTCGTTTCTCATCATGCATATATCTCTCTATCCATCTACATGCTCTTACTGTTCTCTTGTACTGGGAATTGTATCTTGATATTCTTTCTGTTACATCTTCTCTGAGTTCTTCATATCATGATGACGTTGCTTCTCTAAAGACTTCTATCTGTATCCCTTATGGTGTGTTCTGTCGATACTATATGTCTTCCCCAAATTATTCTGTTTGTCCTCTGATCTCTCTCTCCCCAATATATGCTGATGGTCATGTTTCCCGATCTAATAATTCTTATACAGAGACTTCTTGCTCTCCAATCGTACCTTCTCTCTTCTCATCTCTCTCTCCTCCTCTGCTCTTGCCTCTTTTCTCTCTCACTCAGCGTTCGACGTTTGTTTCTTCTCGTCACTGCTCTCCTGCTCTGTTGTCTCTTCTTCCCATTCTCTTTTTTCTGCAATCATATCTACTTTGTTTATGGAAAATCTTCTTCCTCTCTCAATCTTATCTCTCTGACTCTCTCTCAGTCATCTCTCCTTCTTTTCCAGGCTCTCTTTCCCCATCTCGTCCACTTCCTGAGTTTCCCTTCTTCTCATTTGACTCACTCTCTCTAATCTCTTCCTCTTCTTATCTCTTCTTCCCTATGTCATCTCTCCCTCTCTCTCTCTCTCCTCTTTCTTTTCCTCTCCCCTCTCTCTCTTCTCCTCCTCGGTCCTCCTCTCCCTCTCCCCTCCTTCTCTCTCTGCTCTCTCTCTCTCTTCTCTCTGCTCTCTCTCTCTTTCTCTCTCGCTTTCCCTTTCCCTTCCCCTTTCTCTTTCTCCTTCTCTTTTCCTTCTCCTTCTCTCTCTCTCTCTCTTCTCTCTTTCTCTCTCTCTTTCTCCCTCTCTTTATCTCTCTCTCTCTCTCTCTCTCTCTCTCTCTCTCTCTCTCTCTCTCTCTTGAATTAATGATATCGTGTTCGATGCCTTGTTTATGTGTTTCTACTTTTCGTTCTAAGCCATCACCCGCTCCATTAATAACATAACCACAATGGGCGAAAAAAAGCGTTGTTCATCTTTACTGTAGAAGATTTAACCGGGGACCTATCTGATGTACCGTTAGAGCACGTTAACTACCTCTATATCATTTTTGCCTGTACGAAAGACAGTAGTTATTAAATAAAGAGAAGATACCCCCGTGCGTTCATAATAGCACTTAGGAGGATAATGAAAAGAGTTTTTTTTTTCTGTTTTTTTTTTTCTTTTCTTTTTTTTTTCTTTTTTTCATAAGGGGCGTCTCATCATGAATCTCATTTGTTCCCTAAAGTATAAAGAGAAAACTTTAACATTTAATGCTAATGAGACATGTAATGATTCGGGGAATTTCCTTGCACAGTTGTTAATAGATATTAATTCAGGTTGAAAATGATGATGACGTAATTTTGCACTGTAGTATAATAGCTCTTACTTAATCGCATAATATTTGCGTTTTTATTTCTAACCTTTTAAAATGTTTTATCATTAATTTCTTTCATTTTTCGTGTGCATTCTTTGTTTGGCTGAAATGTTGTTTTAATAGTATTATGAATTATGTTTGTTTTTTTATATTATTCTCGTTAAGTTCGAACACTGAAGACTTTTAAATTTTCCTAGATTATAATATACCAATTACTGTTTTTATTCCCATCAAAATACTGAGCAAATGTACTTGTTGCCTAGATTAAGTTCCGAAAGAAATGTTGCGTAATTTGAGAGCCAAGAAAGTTACATTTATATAATATCATTCGCGTTAGTAAATAGAGCTAGATAGAAAGATAGAAAGATAAATGGAGAGAGAGAGAGAGAGAGAGAGAGAGAGAGAGAGAGAGAGAGAGAAGAGAGAGAGGAGAGAGAGGGGAGAAGACAGATAGAGAGGAGAGTAGAGAGAGAGCAGGAGATAGAGAGGCAGACGAGAAGACGATAGTAGAAGATAGATGAGAGATGGAAGCAGGAGTAGAGAGATAGAGAGAAGACAGATAGAGAAGCAGATAGAGAGAGTAGGAGAAGGCAGATAGATAGATAGATAAATAGAGCGGTAAATCTACAGTTACACACAGATAGACAGAAAAACAGATGGAGATAGATGGGTAGGCGGATGGACAGATAGATAGTTGGGTAGGTAGATGGATGGATAGATAGATGGATAGATTGATAGATGGATAAACAGATTGCTTAATAGACAGGTAGACAGATGCATATGTAGATAACTAGACTGACACATAGATAGATAGACAGGTAGATAAACAAACATCAAGAATATTAATAGGTAGATAAATAGATAGATGATGGACAGATAGTTAGATGAATAGATAAAAGATAGATATACTGACAGATGAATAGACAAATACATGATAGGCAGGTGGATAGATGAATAGATGGCTAGATGATACACAGACAGACAGATAAATAGGCTGATGGATGATAGACAGACACATAGATAATTACATGGATAGCTGATAGACAGACAGACAGATAAACAGACAGATAGATGATAAAAAGATAAATAGAGAGATAGATGGATATAGATGACAGTCAGAAAAATGGACAGATAGATGATAAACAGAAGACAGATGAATAGAGAGATAGATAAACAGATAAATAGAGGTAGATGGATATAGATGATAGACAGAAAAATGGACAGATAGATGATAGACAGACAGACAGACAGACAGACAGACAGACAGACAGACAGACAGACAGACAGACAGACAGACAGACAGACAGACAGACAGACAGACAGACAGCTAAATAGGCAGACAGAGAGATAAACAGCCTGCACGCACGCCGCACGGGCCAAGTCATACTCGAGCGGACTCTGAAAGCCCTCAGCCCCTCAGCGCCTTTCTCGTCACGTCGGCCCGCTTGTCGGAACGTCACTTCGTATTTGTCCACTGAGAGATAATTACTACGGCATTTGTTATATGTAATGACCCTTGCATGCCTTTGCTTGCCTTGTGTTTGTTTGGTTTAATTACTCTTGACTGCGTTTGTTTGTTTGTTTGTTTTCGGATTTTTTTTTTATGTTGTTGTTAGTTTGTTTTTTTTTTTTTTTCTTTTTCTTACTCTCTTTCTTGCTTTCTTTCTTTCTCACGCTCTCCCTCTCTCTCTAATCTCTCTCCTCTCTTCTTGTCTTCTTCATCTTTCTCTCTCACTTTCTCTCTCTCTTCTCTCTCCTCTCCTCTCTTCTCTCCCTCCTCTTCTCTCTTCTCTCATCTTTCTTTCTCCTCTCTCTCTCTGTTCTTCTCCTTTCTTTTCTTCTTTCTCTCTCTCCTTTCTCCCCCTTCTGCCCTTCCCTCCATCTTTTTCTGCCACTTTCTCTCTCTTTCTCTCCCCACTCCTCTCTATCTCATATTCCCTCCTCTTAATCTCTCCTTCATCCTTCTAATCTTTCTTTCTCCCTCTCTCTCCTGTTTCTCTCCCTTTCTTTTTCCCTATCTTTCTCTTTCTCTCCTTCTCTCCGACCAACGATATCTGCTCCATTAACCCACATAACGAGCGAGCCTTCTCAATTCAGAGGGAAAGGGGAGCTTAAGTTGGGCCGCCGCACATTCGCTGGATATGATTTATAGCGAAACTATCCCCGCAATAAATGCAAGCAGTTTGCAAGATGACTCGACTAACGCGGCCAAATTGCAGCCGGAACAAATACGGTCTCGACAACTGCTTAATTGCACGTCTTTGGTTGTTTACCTGCGCGTTGCCGGCCGCTCGACGGAGGTCTTTCACCGCCGTCACTGTAACTGCCATTGTGTCGCCATCGCCATTAACAGCCACTGGCATCACCACTGTCACCGCCACTGGGATTATCTGCTGACACTTCTGATGTCAGCCTCTCCTATCGCCATAAATAACGCTATCAGAACCATTACTATTGCAGTAAGTAGTAATCCATAATACAGATAGTTAAATAATGGATAGGATGGATAGCATAGATGAGCATGTACATATAAATCCTATTCATTCTGAAATGGTGGACTGCCTGAAAGAAAATGTGACAGGGAGAAAGGGGATACTTTTCAAAAAAATAAAATAAATAAATAAATAAAAAAGGCGAAATGAGAAGAGAAACGCCACCAAAAACCTCGCATTATCTCACGAGGGAACATGGCGCAGAAGCTCTCTTTCACTTCCCAAAACCACCGCCTCGCCAGAAAAGACCCTCCAGTTTTACGGCCGTTGGTGTTTTTCCCGCCGCTGCACACCGAACCCCGGTAACCAGAAGTTTCCGCAGTATTAGAGTTACTCGTTTACCGGGATTAATATACTTCTATAGGAACGCCTGGCGTAATGATATGGTAATTTTGCATACGTGTGGTATAATTCAGATGCCAGAGGAATAAGAACTCTAATGATCGTTGCCTATAAGGGTCATTCTCTGTCCAATTATTAATGAAACATTACCACTTGTGCTTCACATTTAAAGCACGTTCTTGTCCTACTTTATTAATTATCGTTAGAAGGCTTATTTCACGCCATTTCTTAGGATTCGCCATGGATAATTCTCCCTGCGATAATTTTGCCGGTATCCATTTCGCTTCCAATAAAAGATATAGATATTCCTGAATCGGTCTACGAAACCGCGAAAGAAATGGAAATAAATAATAATACATTGGAACTATTTCTCAACTCTCTCTTTACGACAACGTGTCCCAATGCCGTCATAAAAAGAGGAGAGAGAAAAAAAAGATCATTTTTGTGCCACAGGAACTCTTTATTTACCTTCGGACGCGGGGTTGGGACGCAGGTATTCGCGTGGCAAAGGTCGGCGCTA
>NC_051390.1:16671412-16683912 GCF_015228065.2 Penaeus monodon
TTTATAACCCTTTACTCTCTCGAATGGCACGGCTTTCTTCTACGAGTCGTTTATCTCACTGCATATCAAATTCAGTATTCTTAAAGTAATCTCAGCTTTGGGTTAGTAAAGCCGCGTCTTGGACAAATAGTTGATTACGAGTGTCACTCTAATACAGATCTATTTACGAAGATGTGGCAAGACACTACCGTCAGCTGAACTTCTCTCGTGTCAGAGATGCTGTTTTGTTTGCTTAAGCTCACACCCTCTGCGTCTCACTTGTCAGGATTTGTGACTTTCCTCGTCAGACGTTATACGCTCTCCTTCATTCTCCCCGTGCCTTTGCTTGGTGCTAAGTCTTATAAAATACGGGTGAAAGTCGGCCAGATGTTTGTGCCACATTGCCAGCTCCCTTTTGGCTGTCCTGGTTGAGTATGTGTATGTGTGAGCGTACCCAGGTCGGACAGTCGTGGCCAGGTCACTCTGCTCACCTTACCCCCACCTGTTTATCATGCGTCGCCCACCTGCTCCCACACGCACGCTTCTTATATATGTAAATGAAGCGGCCTTTTGAAGCTCCCGCCAGCGCTGACCTCCGCTACCCTCCACCTGGTGAGGATCTGGAATTGTTTTGGTGACTTGGTATTGGATACCCACAATATCCACGACCCCAGCCTGGTCATCAGGCATCATTTGCCATTAATCTTTCTCAAAATGACCAGTATAGAGGAGGAAAAAAAGAATCTCGTTTGTATGAATACATGCAGTCGTTTTATATCTCTATACCTGAACAGTGGGTACCTGATCCCCATGAATCCATTGTAATTATGACTCGCTATATTCGGTCAGTGGGGCCACGTCCGTGTGAACCCTTTACTATCATATCTCAGTACACTCGAACAATGAGTTGTCTGGTTCCTTGCGGGGAATCGTCTCTTACTTCACACTAGGCGAGAGATGAGTGCCGGGCCCTTGTGAACCGTTCTCTTGCTTAAGTAGATGAAGAGCTCTTTTTTAGCTTGGAGACGCTCGCTTCGTGACCTTACCGTGCTTGCGGGAGGAGAATGGGAGGGTGGGAGGCTGTGCTAAGGGGGGGGGGAGGTTGCAAGACAACTCGTGCAACAGGGTATCCGTTCGGTTGTCTCTCTCTTCTTATTTCTTTCTGTGTCTTATTCTCTCTCTGCCTCCGTCTCTGTCTCCCCCCACCCCTCTCTCTCTCTCTCTCTCTCTCTCTCTCTCTCTCTCTCTCTCTCTCTCTCTCTCTCTCTCTCTCTATCTATCTATCTATCTGTCTATCTATCTATCTATTTATCTTTTTCTCTCTGTCTCTCTCTATATCTATCTATCTATCTATCTATCTGTCTGTCTGTTTATCTGTTTATTTATCTATCAATTCATCCATCTATTTCTGTCTCTATTTCTAACTCTGTCTCTATCTTTATCTATCTATTTATATATCTGTATGTTTGTCTATCCCTCTATCTATTTATCTCCCCGTATCCCCATCTCTCTCTCTGTCCATCTATCGGTCTGACTATCTATTTATTTATTAATAAATCCGTCTATCTCTGTCCGTCGAACTCCATACGTCTCTCAGTCTATTTTCAAAACTCCTTTCAGTCTCTCTCTCCCTTTATCGTACTCATCCCTCCTCTCTCCTCTCCCTCTATTCCTCCCTTCATCTTGTTTCTATCTATTTATCTCTCTCTCTCTCTCTCTCTCTCTCTCTCTCTCTCTCTCTCTCTCTCTCTCTCTCTCTCTCTCTCTCTCTCTCTCTCTCTCTCTCTCTCTCTCTCTCTTCTCTCTCTCTCTCTCTCTCTCTCTCTCTCTCTCTCTCTCTTTCCTCTCTCTTCTCTCTCTTCTCTCTCTTCTCTCTCTTCTCTCTCTCTCTCTCTCTCTCTCTCTCTCTCTCTCTCTCTCTCTCTCTCTCTCTCTCTCTTCCACACGTCTCATTATATCACAGTCGCACAGAGTGTTACGAAAGTGTACGAAAGAAATGTACATCCACTCGCCTGTATTCTGTATCAGGCGTTGCGTTGCGCTGAAAACAAAGTGCACAGCGGTCTTCTTTTTGTTGCAATCTGTAGCCGTATGATGTAAGCGGTTGAGTGTTGTGTTGCAGAACCGGATTTTTTCATTGTTTTAATGTTTTCGGCGTTGTGGTATAATAATGATCAAAACTGTATTCATCGGTGTGGTTGCTGTTCTTAATTTTGTGTGTGTGTGTGTGTGTGTGTGTGTGTGTGTGTGTGTGTGTGTGTGTGTGTGTGTGTGTGTGTGTGTGTGTGTGTGTGTGTGTGTGTGTTGTTTGCACTGATGTTTTTTATTGTTTTCTTGTTGATATTGTTATTCCTCTTATACAGCCTTATTGTATTTTTTCTTTCTTTCTTCATTTGCTGGTATCGATTTTGCCATCACAATTACCGATCTGGTATTATTACTGTTATTATTAATCGTTGTATTTATTATCATTATTGTAATAATGATGATAACAGTGATAATGATGGCAATAATAGTGATGGTAATAATAGTTATTGTTATCAATATTCTCATTATTATAATTATCATCATTATAATTGACATTATTATTATTGTTTTTATTAATATTATATTATTATCATTATCATTATGGTTATTATCATTATTATTATATATTATTATCATTATTATTTTTATTATTATCATGATCATTATTATTATTATTATTATTATTATTATTATTATTATTATTATCATTATTATTAATATCATTATTATTATCATCATCATCATTATCGCTATTGTGATCGTTAACATCATTTTCATTTTCATCTTCATTATCTTTATCTGCATCTTTAACTTTCTTTATCTTTATCCTCTTTATCTTTATCTTTTCCTTTATCTTCATCTTTATCTTTATTTTTATCTTTATCCTCATTTCCTTTTTCATCGTCATCTTTATCATCATATTCACCCTCATCATCGCCATCACCACCATCAACATCAACCCATCACCATGTATCATCCTCACCACCACTACCATCAACACCACCGCTCTTAACACCACCACCCTCACCACCAACACCCTCACAATCACCACCACCACCATCACCACCATCACCTTCACCCTCACCACCACCATCATCACCACCACCACCCTCACCACCATCACCACCACCACTACTACCACCACCACCCTCACCACCACCATCCTCCCCATCACCATCACCACCACCACCCTCACCACCACCACCAACACCCCCAGACCCCCTTCCCCATTACGTGTAATATCCCCCTCAAGGATCCCTAATGCGCCAGCTTTTACATCAGTCTCAATTACTGCAATACACTATCGTTCTGTTTATTTTTGTTAGCTAATGAACGAAAAGAAACCCTCGTGTGCCATCCCTGCTGGCAGTAAACGGCCGCAACTACTCTCTAGTTAACCCACATCTTCCGAGGAATTTCTAGGACACGGCTGCAGATACGTACATGAATAAACGTTCATATACATGCACACAGAAGAATATATATACCTGTGAACTCGCACACGCATGCAATCGCACAGACATGCATACGTGCATCAACACACAACGCACCCACATGCACACACACACACATAGATAGATAGATAGAGAGATAGATAGATAGATAGATAGAGAGAGAGAGAGATAGATAGATGGATAGAAATGTAGGTAGGAGAGAGAGAGAGAGAAAGAGAGAGAGAGAGAGAGAGTGAGAGAGAGAGAGAGGGAGAGAATGAGAGAGAGAGAGAGAGAGAGAGAGAGAGAGAGAAAGAGAGAGAGAGAGTGAGAGAGAGAGAGAGAGAAAGATAGAGAGAGAGTGAGAGAAAGAGAGGGAGATATTGTATATAAACAAATATCCACACGCAATGGCATCCGTGTCCGTTTTTCTTTCTCCCTCTCCCTCTCTCTCTCTCGCGTGTGTGTATATCGCACAAAAGATAAAAATGGATACAAAATCGAAACTTAATCCATAAATTCTCGCGTCCCAGCCGTGACGTCACCGGACTGAGGTGAAGGCCAAGCACGGGCGACAAGAATCGAGAGGAGAGGCAAGTGACATTAAACTGATTAATTTACCCAGGTTTCCTAAGTGGACCTGTGATACGTGGCTGCGGTAATATGTTTTGCCATTTTCCTCGTCCGGAGAAAACAGGTGAAGAAGAGAAAGAAGAAGAAGAAGAAGAGGGAAGAAAGGAAAGACAAGAGAAAAAAGAAAAAGAAATGGTTTTAAAAAAAAAAAATTAATCGTTCGGGACTCCTTATTTACGTACGCTGAACCTTCCCCACACTGAGTCAGAAATTAGAATTCTCTCTCTCTCTCTCTCTCTCTCTCTCTCTCTCTCTCTCTCTCTCTCTCTCTCTCTCTCTCTCTCTCTCTCTCTCTCTCTCTCTCTCTCTCTCTCTCTCTCTCTCTCTATCTATCTATCTATCTATCTATCTATCTATCTCTATCTCCATCTCTCTCTCTCTCTTTATCTCTTCTCTCTTTGTATATCTCTCTCTTTATCTCTCTCTCTTTATCTCTCTCTCACTTACCCTCTCTCTCTCTCTCTCTCTCTCTCTCTCTCTCTCTCTCTCTCTCTCTCTCTCTCTCTCTCTCTCTCTCTCTCTCTCTCTCTCTCTCTCTCTCTCTTTTCTTTCTTTCTTTCTCTCTCTTATTCCTTAGCTTTTTATCCCTTCCCTTTCCCCATTCTCTCCCAAGAGTAAGATCTGTTGTTTGTCTTACAGCGGCTTATTTTTTTCTTATTTTCCCTCCCTCGATCCGCGGTCTTTTTCTTGCAGTAGGTGTTGTTGTTTCTATCTCTTGTTTTCTTCGCTCTTTCGGTCTTTTCTTTTTTTTACTTCGGCACCATAATTATACTGATTTTCTTTATATAAGAAAATATATATGGTCCATAATCCTGAGAGCTGATTTTGTTCACTTACGCGGCCAATTTTGTCTGTAAGGTCTTTCATTTCTTGCCATCAATATATGTTAGGTTCATATTCACATACATATATATATATATATATATATATATATATATATATATATATATATATATATATATTGTTGTTGATTTTTCCTTTGCTTTTGCCCTTTTCTCTTTTTTTTGTGCGTGTGCAACTGATCCTTGTCTTGTGGGCGTGTCCTCGCGAGGAGGTGTTGGCCTGTTATAAACTGTGGCGCTTCGATAGGGTGGAGTAGTTTGCTGTTCAGGGAAGTCTTCCCTGTTGCTTACCCTCTTCTTCGCTGATTTGAGATATGCGTGTTTGGCTCCGCGGTTTGTTTTCATTATACATATTATCTCCTCATTTATTATGGATCTGGCTTTTTTTTTTTTATTGGGTCGCCGCTTGACCGACAATTTCTTCTATTTTGCCTAATCACGCAGTTACAGACTCATTCATTATGTGTGGTTAATTCATGCCCCGCGCTGCAGGTTCTTTACAAGCGCCTAACTGCATGACCAGTATGCTAACTCCCTCCACAAGCGCTTTTCTATTCTGCCTCCTCTTGCACATCATTCGTAAACTTACGTTTGCCCCTTTCCTTCCCCATTCTATCTTCCTTTCTCTTCTTTATCGGCGTTATCTTTAAGACCCACTCGTCCGAATCTTCACTTCGCGCCAAACCATCTCCTTTATGTGTTCGGATGCCTAATCAGTCGGAGTACATGAAGGGCGAGCGGGAACAAGTGCAACCAGCCTCATCACACACTCGCCCTCAAGCCTATTCTCTCTCTCTTTCTCTCCTCTCCCTTGTTCTGAGACTTTTTCTGTCTGTCTCGTACGCCTTTCTCTCTCTTTCTTCTCCCTTGCTCGGTGTGTCGTCCTGTCTGTCTGTTAATCTTTCTCGGTCTATTTGTATTGTCTGCCGTTCTCTCTCTCTTTTTCCTATTCTTCCCAACTACTTTAATTCAATCTTGCATCTATTCGCTTTCTCTCTCTCTCTCTCTTTCCCTCTCTCTCTCTTTCCCTCTCTCTCTTTCCCTCTCTCTCTCTCTCTCTCTCTCTCTCTCTCTCTATATATATATATATATATATATATATATATATATATATATATATATATATATATATATGTATATACATATAATATATATATATATATATATATATATATATATATATATATATATATATATATATATATATATATATATATGGGGCCGCGGTGGCCGAATGGTTAGAGCGTCGGACTCAAGACTGTCACGACGGCAATCTGAGTTCGAGGGTTCGAGTCACCGACCGCCGCGTTGTTTCCCTTAGGCAAGGAACTTCACCTCGATTGCCTACCTAGCCACTGGGGGACCAAGTCAGCCCAAGTCAGTGCCGGGTAAAAAGAGATGGTGATTCGATAAAAACACCGGGCGGAAGGCAATGGCAAACCACCGCTCTAAATTGCCAAGAAAAATCATGGAAGCACATGATCGTCAAGGCTGCGGTGGTCGAATGGTTAGAGCGTCGGACTCAAGACTGTCACGACGGCAATCTGAGTTCGAGGGTTCGAGTCACCGACCGCCGCGTTGTTTCCCTTGGGCAAGGAACTTCACCTCGATTGCCTGCCTAGCCACTGGGTGGCCAAGCCAGCTCAAGTCAGTGCTGGTCCCAAGCCCGGATAAAATATGAGAGAATGTTACCTAAAAAGTTAACACCGGCACTCTCCGTGGAAAGGAACTGGGGACCCTACCACGTACTCACTCCAAGAGCATCACAACGTGAAAACTGCAAATTGAGTATCATGCTGTGACCACGGCGGCTCAGACATGAACCTACCGTTAAATGATGATGATGATATATATATATATATATATATATATATATATATATATATATATATATATATATATATATATATATATACATGCACATACATATATACGTGTGTATACATACACACACACACACACACACACACACACACACACACACACACACACACACACACACACACACACACCACATATATATATATATATATATATATATATATATATATATATATATATATATATATATGTATGTATGTGTATATATATGTATGTATGTGTGTGTGTGTGTGTTGTGTGTGTGTGTGAGTGCGTGTGTGTTTATTTATATATATATATATATATATATATATATATATATATATATATATATATATATATATTTATATATATATATATACATATATATATATATATATATATATATATATATGTATATACTTCTTTCTCCCTCATTAGCATCCTGCACCTAGTTACACAGGCCTCTGCTCCCGAAGCCCCTCCAGCCCATCCGTTGTTATTAACCACTTCTAACGCACACCCTCCCCTCTGCTCCCCACCCCTCGCCCACCCCACCCTTTCGCCCTTCCTACCACCTCCCCCATCTGCCCCCCACCCTCAGCAGGAGCAGGAGCCCCATCCATCTCCTGGACGCCGACGAGCGGGTAAGCAGGTGGCGTGGTTCTCTTTAACTCGAGTATTAAGCACTTATTACTCGAGTGAAGTTGTACTCCTCACTGTTTTTACAATGCACCGCCTATTTGTGATTATGAAGTCAATTTCGTTCTTCATGACAGATGGTGATTTCCATGTCCACTTCCGCTTTAGTCTTTTTTTTTATCAATTAGCTTTTGTCCCCTAATATTTCAAAAGCCTTTTCCGTGGTCCCCAACTGAGGTTTCTCCTTCTACCTTTTCCGTCGCTCTCGATTTCTTCAGCACTATGGCCACAGATTGGGGAATAGCCTTGTCCTCGTGCCCTCGGCCTTTCTCTGAGTGGGGGTCATCTCGTGGCCTCTCGCGTGACATGCATGACCATTTCTCCTTAGTTTGTTGTTTGTGTGTATGTTTTCCTTTTCTCTAGTCCTTTTCCCTCATAGTTTTTATTTCTCTTTTTTTGGTGTTCGACCTGATGCAGACTTTTTGGCTTTTTTTTAGGATTATTACTTCTCTCTATACATAAGTATCTCTTTTTTGTACATTTATGTAAATGTGTGTGTGTGTGTGTGTGTGTGTTTGTGTGTGTGTGTGTTTGTGTGGTGTTGTGTGTGTGTGTGTGTGTGTGTGTGTGTGTTGTGTGTGTGTGTGTGTGGTATGTGTATGTGTGTGTGTGTGTGGTGTAGTGTGTGTGTGTGTGTGTGTGTGTGTGTGTTGTGTGTGTGTGTGTGTTGTGTATGTGTGTGTGTGTGTGTGTGTGTGTGTGTGTGTATTGTATGTTGTGGGGTGTGTGTGTGTGTGTGTGTGTGTGTGTGTGTGTGTGTGTGTATGTGTGTGTGTGTGTGTGTATGTTGTGTGTGTGTGTGTGTGTGTGTGTGTGTGTATGTGTGTGTGTGTGTGTGTGTGTGTGTGTGTGTGTGTATGTGTGTGTGTGTGTGTGTGTGTGTGTGTGTGTGTGTGTGTCTGTGTGCGGTTTGGTAGGTTTAGTATTGCTCGTCCTCGAGTTCTTGTCAGGGAGGATTGTTATTCCTTTATATCAATGTATTTTGCTTCCTACATAGCATATGAAATTATGAAATTCTGAATCATTTCCACAAAGCGCACACAGGGATTGTGTGTAAAACTTTGCTGTTATTATTCATGTGTGAGTAGATAGATAATGTCTGTGGAGCTAGTATGATCGTAGTTGTATAATCCTTTTGTTGAGTCGTGTGGTTTAGTTGACCTAGTACTGCTCATTCTAGGTAATATATATATATATATATATATATATATATATATATATATATATATATATATATATATATATATATATATATATTATACATATATATATATACATATATATAGTCTTATTTTTAGTTGGCTCAGTACTTCTCATACCAGTTTAAACCAAAAGGGGCAGATGTTCTTGATGGAAAAGGTTAATATATATATATATATATATATATATATATATATATATATATATATATATATATATATATATATATTATAGATCTCTCAATAAATAAAGTTATTATTATTATTGTTACTATTATTAATTTCAGTTTTGTAATATTGTTGTCTTTATCATAATATTATTGTGTTTATTCTCCTCGTCGTATAACAAGCTTATCGTCCGTGTCTTTCTTGCTCATGTTCTAATTAAGTTATCTTATTTAATTACCTTGTCTGCCAGTATCGCGATGACGTCACACCGGCAGTTAAAAGAGACCCAATTTCGCCATCAGGAGACATATTGTGCCATACACGCACCGTCTATAAAGTTCATGTGCACTTAAAAACCGAAGGGGAAAATCATCCTTATTCGAGGGGCGACTCAAGCACCCTTGCGAATGCGCCGGTAGCCTCCCTACTAAATTTTCGAGAGAGATAAAGGATATCTCATACATTGCCTACTGCTATTCGGATACTTGCTCATATATAACGGCACACAAAGGGACCAAACCGTGTCCGATAAGGATGTTATCGCGAAATCAGGAGAGGAAATCGAGGCCAAATCATCTTCATAATAGATATTGACACCAGGCATAATGGCAAGTATCGTTATGGCGATCTCCGGCAAATTATGGCAACCGGAGAGGTGGGGGGGGGGGAGTCCGAGGATGAAGGGAGTTGTCGATGGTGTTATGCTGTTCTTGTTCTTTTTTTTCTTTTCTTTTTTTCTTAGAAAGGAAGACCGCTGCCCAAGAACACACGGCCTTTGTTCATCGGGGACGTAAATAGGTCTTGGAGCTGCCCTTGTAAGGTTGTTTTTTTATAGGGAGAAAGGACGGTAGTTACTGTTACTATTGTTATTGTATTGTTGCTGTTGTTCTCGCTGTAACTGCTTCTTATGCCGAATATGTTATTTCCACCGCTACTACAGGTATTATTACAGCCATTGTTATTATAACGATTATTATGTCAATGACAATAATGAGAGTGATAGAAATGATAATAATGATTTTGATAATGATAATAATAATGATAATAATAATGATGATGATGATTATGATGATAATGATAATGATAATAATAATAATAATAATAATAATAATAATAATAATAATAATAATAATAATAATAATAATAACAATAATAATGATAACAACAACAATAATAATGATAACAACAACAATAATAACAATACTAATGATAATATAATAACTATAACAATAATAATAGCAAAGATTATGATGATAAGAGTAATTATGATGAATATAATGCTTATAATAATAACATTTATTATCGTTATTATTGATTTTATTATTATTGTTATTAGTAGTAGTATCGGTATTAGAGAGAGAATGATTACCTAAAAAGGTAAACACCGGCACTCTCCGTGGAAAGGAACTGGGGACCCTACCACGTACTCACTCCAAGAGCATCACAACATGAAAACTACAATTAAGTATCATGCTGTGACCACGGCGGCTCAGACATGAACCTACCGTTAAAAGAAAGAAAGAAATCGGTATTAGTATTAGTATTATCATTATTATTATTACCATCATCATCATCATCATCATCATCATCATCATCATTATTATTATTATTATTATTATTATTATTATTATTATTATCATCATCATCATCATCATTATTATCATTATTATCATTATTATTATTATTATTATTATTATTATTATTATTATTATTATTATTATTATTACTATTATTATGCTAATGATAATAGTAGTGATAATGATTGATGATGATAATGATAATGATAATAGTGATAATGATAATAATGGTAATGATTATAAAGATAATAATTATGATAATACTAATGATGACTTAATAATAACAATCATAATAATAATAACAATAACTATAATAATATTAATGACAGTAATAACAATAACTATAACAATAACTGATAATAAAAATGATAATTACAAAACCAATAAAAATATTGTTAAAAATATTATAATGATAATGATAATAATAATGATAATTTGATAATAATAATGAACATAATAAAAGCGACTAAAATATTAATCATCATAATCACCATTACAGTCATTATCATAACACGATAAAAAGAGAAAGAGAAAGCGAATCATAACAAGAACAAGTGGAGGAAGAGGAAAGTAAGAAAAGCAAGGTTAATGATATATGATGAATATATAGGATAGATAGATAGATAGATGGATAGATAGATAGATAGATAGATAGATAGATAGATAGATAGATAGATATAGATGTATGTGTGTGTGTGTGTGTGAGCATAAGTTATTTCTTTTCCATTTTATTTTTTCACCTTTCTCCATTAATATACCATTTCGTTTTGCAATTGGAAATTTTAAATCATCAATATCTCATCAACCCACAATTACAAAAGACATAAAGACCCTTTTTTTAGAATCCAGATAATTGCCTCTACAGCCCAGCCTCATTAATCTCATTTTTTTCCCCGCGAAAGTAATAATCCTTTTGTTAGCTGAGGTCTTAACTTGTGCCTCATGAGATCGAGCATTCTAATTGTTCTTATGAGGGTCTGTGCGCCTTCCACGCCGCCCTCATAAGCGTCGTTCAGCAATTCGGTCACGCCCAGCACTTAGCCTTCTACAGGACGACAGAGTAACATCCTTGACAGTGTAATGGTCTGAGAGATTCTTCCATTTAATTACGGGCGTGTCCTCGGCCCCCTCCCGTCTCCTCTCCCTCCCCTCCCCTCTCTCTCTTTCTCTCCCGCTGCCAGCATGTCGTAGAGCTGCTGTCTACATGTCGCCGTCATGCTGTCGATATGTAGGCCAGATGCAGCACTTCGAGAGTTGCGTGAAAAGGGAGAAAGAGTGAAAATGTGTGATGTGAAGAGCATCTGCGTCAAATTACGTTGGACGTTATGGAAATGATCGATTGGAGCCAGTCTTCTGGATAGACATTTTTTCACACGCTCTCAAGGTGTTGATTTATTGCTGATGGTTGGTGTGCAAAGTTGGTGATGGCAGTGTGTGTGTAGGAAGATGTTGCTTGACTACACGCACAGAATTTTTGTATGTGTGTGTGTGTGTGTGTGTGTGTGTGTGTTTGTGTTTGTGTGAGTATGTGTATGTATGTATGTATGTATGTATGTATGTATGTATGTATGTATGAATGAATGTATGTATGTATGTATGTATGTATTTATGTATGTATGCATTTATGTATAAATGTATGTATGTATGCATGTATGCATGTACGTATGTATAAATGCATACTTATATTATACACATATTAGGTATGTATAAGCCAACAGTTAAAAGAATAACTCGATTACGGAGATCGACAGTCCGATGTAGACAATCGCACATCGCAAATACAAATCCGCAAACTGATACAAATATAAACAGAGAAATACATAGACAAATCAGCCTACACACGCACGGTAAAGCACATCCCGAGGACACGCACGCACCCACCGACGTGCGGGAAGTGTGACAATCTGGCGGCGGTGACGAGCACTAACAAATAAGTGGTCACGCGCCGCTGGCCACGGCCCCAGCGCGCCCCCTCCCCCCGCCCTTCCCCACTTCAACCTCTCCCCTACCCCCACCTCCCCTCCCTCACCCCCTCCGCCTCCACCGCTCTGCCTCGCCGCCGCCGCCGTCACCCGGGGAAAATTTTCTCTGAAGCGGACA
>NC_051390.1:16688912-16693912 GCF_015228065.2 Penaeus monodon
GTGTGTGTGAGTGTGTGTATGAGTGTGTACGTATGTGTATAGTGCATATGAATATGTTTGGGAATTCAAGCTGAGTTTAGCGGTTTTATCCTGTTTTCACGGGGGAATAACTGGAGAAACTATCCTTTTGGAAAAAGTGAAACTCACTTTAAGAATTCAAATTTACTTTTCTCCGCCATGATTTGCACAAAAGTAAAGAAGGGAAAATAACTGTAAATTCTAATCTTTGCACGTATCGCCCCGTTTTTCTCGAGCAGACTGGACAGCCGGATGAGCCCAAACATCGAGAGAATACTACCTTAGTCCCCCCTCGAGACCTGACCTATCACGACACATGTCACAAAAAACGAGAACAAAAAGAAGAAATTCGATATTATTCATAAAGAGTTTATTTTTTTCCCCTCTTCCCCCTTTTATGAAAGCAACGCGGCGAACAGGTTTTGCACTTGAGGTCACGTGTTCGACCCTCGGTTATTCTTGCCTGACATCTGCCGACACTTGCTTGCTATTCCTCTGACATCGGCTGACACCTGTCTTATCACGCTCTTTAGAAATGTGTTTGGATCCGCCACGCCATCTGCCTGACATCTGCAGCCATCTCTCTCGCCGCCACTTTGAGCTCTAATGGCTGCTGGCGGGTGGACACTGCACCCCCACCAACCCGAATTCCGGATAGAATCGCCCCAACAACCGAACACTGCAGTCCCTTGTTTGCAAGCGTGTTCGTATCCTCGTCGCCTCGCCAAGGGACGCAAGGGGGACGCCTGTCGGAACAAGGGACTGACGCGAAGGACGCCGCAGGAACTGAACTGACGCCGGAACAGAGCGAAGGACACTCCAGCACCTGCGCCGAGGGTTTTTCAGTTCGCTCAAACGGCGTTCGCTGCTGAAGGCTCGACGGGGTTAAGTGCATATATATATATATATATATATATATATAATATATATATATATATATATATATATATATATATATATGTTACATATATGTTTATATATTTATCTATGTATATATATTACATATATATATATATATATATATATATATATATATATATATATGTGTGTGTGTGTGTGTGTGTGTGTGTGTGTGTGTGTGTGTGTGTGTGTGTGTGTGTGTGTGTGTGTGTGTATGTATGTATGTATGTATATATGTATATATATATGTGTATGTGTATGTGAATGTGAATGTGTATGTGAATGTGTATATGTGTATACATATATTTATGTGTATATATATATACCCACAAACACACATACACACACACAAACACAAACAAACAAACACACGCACACACAAAACACACACACACACACACACATATATATATATATATATATATATATATATATATATATATATGTATGTAAGTATTATGTATTAATATATATGTATAATTTATTAAATTGGTTTGTATATGTGCTGATTGATCCACCCACATACTTACAGTATATATACATCCATATTTTACCATCGTATGCAAGGGAAAGTCTGAAGGTTTTTTACTCTCGGAGCTTAGCTGCGCTTGCTAAGCTTGTTCTTTTTACAAGTGCTGAGGAGAGGGGGGGAGAGAGTCATGAAATCCGCTTTGCAAAACTCTCCCGGAAAAACGTATCCATTTTCTCCAGAAAATACACAATTATATATATCTGCTTTAGACTTGAAACACATTAAAAAGAAGACTAAAACAGAGGAAACTCCAAAGACGACGCAAGCAAAAAAAATGCAGCAGGGTTCTTGAAGCCATAGTTCACAAATTGCTTGACATCTGCCCTCGGTGTAAGTAAACTCAGACCAAAATGATGGTCTTCACCCCGACAGGAAAAAAGTGAGGTGTAACCCTTTACACCCGAGCGCCCGGGGCAGTCAGGAAGCTCACCGCTGCTTCCTGTCCACGGTCGCCCTCGCCTCCTTGTGGTGGCGCCCCTGTCCCGCTAGTTCCGTCTTCTTGCACTCGATAATCAGATGGAAAAGGAAACGGTAATGAGCGCGACGCAAGGGGCGTAACCCACAGGCAGACATCACCGGCGTCTTTGCCTCTCCCTCTTTCTCTCTTGCCCTCTCTCCCTCTCTCTTTTCAGTGATAAGCTTTATTTCAGACCTACTTAATTTTGAGGATTCTTCTGTGTATAAAATAAAAACATCTCATGGCATGATGTAGTAATAGTCACTGGAAAACCTAATGTGAAGCCCTGGCGTTATAAACAAGTTTCCCCGTCGCCGGGTGAAAACGGAAGTTGGAGTTATTGTGTTAAATGTCGAAATTGTTCGACGCTACCGTGAAGAGTCATTCAGGGCCACGTCGTCGGTGATTTTCCCACGGGAAGGCAGATGAATCTCGCCCTTATACGACGCTGTCGTAAGATCGCTTCTTTGTTAGCATTGAAATTTCCCACGGGAAACCAAGCAAACCTGGGTCCTCGGCGCTGAAGGAGGAAGGTCTACGGCTTCGGCAGGTGCGGCAGTGACCCCTGGCGACCTGCTGGTTCCTCCACCCACGTCTTTCCGTCGTCATTCTTTCCAGTGTGTTCGTCTGCTGGAATGAGTATATGACTGCTTGCTTGTATGCTTTCGTGATTGTAGATTGCAATATTTTTCATACTTCCTCTAAATCTGAGTTCTCAGATCAACTGATAACGATCATCCTGGAAAAAAAATAAATCGTATGAAGTTGACGATGTAAGCATAATAATGGCATTAGCCACAAGTCACTTGTCAGAGGAGCGAAAGGAAGAGGCTTACGCACGAAAACCAAGTAAGAAAAATAAAATAAATTAATATATCTAAGAATTAGTGAATGAATCAAAGCTTTTATCGTGATGTTCAACTTTGAAACTCGAGCACTTGAACACTCGCAGTGGTGTGTCAACCATGCTTCAGTAACTTTGAAAAAAGTGACGATGGATTCTGAAGAAGCTGACACCCTTGGGCCAAGCCTTTCGCAAACTCATAATATGCCTCCATCCATTTGGGTAAAACGGGGCGAGATAAGGGGGAATTTCATGGTCCAAGCCGTGGAAAAATTGCTATTAAACGTTTTTTCGTTGGCCGTGTTCCGGATAATTTCGTGGTCCCATAGTTCACGTTGTGGATAGAGAATGTGGCGTTCGGATACTGTGTTCGACCATTCAACTCTCCTTTACGAACCGTTTGAACATTCGTTGTACGGTTATTTCGTATTTTGTATTTTGACGTTGCACCAAGTTGTGAAAAAAATAATAACAAGCGAAACAGTCCGGAGAAGAAAAGAGACAGATAACCCGAACGCGAAAGCCCAGGCGGAAGTCACGAGCCACGTGTCAGAACGCGAGACCGGTATTGCACCGAACCCATAGCGCACCGACAGCCACAAGAACACCTCCTCCCCGGCCGTCTCCTGGCACCCCTCCCCCGCCCCTCCTCGCTCGCCCCTCCCTCTCCTCCTCTCCCAATCGCGACTCCGCTCCCCTCTCCCCCTCTGCCAATGGCGGGCCCCTCCCCCTCCTCTTTGGCCCTTCCTCCCACTCCCCTCCCCCATCACACCTCCCCTCCTCCCACTCCCCTCTCCCCACCACCCACTCCAGCCGCCCCGCCCGCCATGCTCGACCCACTCCAGCGATTAGGGGGGATGTGGGGGGAGAAAAGAGGAAGGGGGTGACGGAGCAGAGGAGGCAGAGAGGAAATAGAAGGAGGAGAAAGAGGGAATTCTTGGTTGATTGACACGGAGGAGGGAAGTAAGAGATAAGAAAAAAAGAGAAGCTTTAGGGTCTGCGTGTGTGTTTGTTCGTGCGTTCGCCCGTGTTGGTGCGTTCGTGTGTCTGTTGCTTTCGCGCGTGCTTATGTATGTTTTGTGTGTCTCTTTGTGCAAGCTCTTGTGTACCGCACCTTCCACGCAGCTTTTAAATTCACAGCACATTAACCGATGTTCCTTAGTGATCAATTCTCCCTCATACGCTGTCTGAGCAATGAGCTGTAAAATTTATCAACGAAGCTTAATGGTTTCAACGTTACTATTTTACAAACTCGGGACCATAAACTATTTTATTCTCGCAAACATGTCAATTCATAGCATACCTATCTACGAATATCTCTATCGGGTATGCAATCTTTAAGTAACAGGTGTAATGATCAGTACCATGATATAACTGAGATTATCATACCTTTAACTCCGTCCTTATACCATATGCAGTTCGGCGCGACCCTGTGATTACAGCCACGCAGCTCTCTGTGTAAGTGTGTGTGGCAAAGGTCATCACATCCGACCTGATGGTGCAGGTGAGCGTAGAAGGTGGTATTTGTAGCTCATATTCCGTGTTATGCTTTGTTAGGGCATTAGGTTATAGGCCATACTCGCGGTTGACCATATGGTGCGTGCCTTCGATCCCTACCATTATAAGGGTCGATGTGGCGTGGAATGTGGAGTTTAATGTCCGTAGAGATTTTTATCGCTCTTCCTCTTGTAGGAGTCGTTTAGCGTTTTCTCTTCGTCCGGGATTTTCGTCAAATTCGTGTACTTTCTCCGTTTTTATTAAAGCGGGAGAGATTTATAGTATAGAGTTTCTGAAACGATAATCTTTCTCTTTTTGTTGTTATTTTTTCTTCAATCTCTTTTTTTTTCTTTTTTTTCTTGTGCTGTGTCTCTCTACTCTCCCTATTCCCATTCGTGATTTTTGTTCCTTTTTGTTGAAGGACTTTATATAGCGTCCTCATGTCTCTTTATTTATCTAAATTATCCATCCATGTATTTACCTCATGTACGGTTTTTTTATTCATTCATTCATTGTTTTTCCCGCAAGAGACCTTCATGATGCTTTGTAGTTATTTTTGTCATTAATTGCACTTTCTCGTCATCTGCAAGGCTATTTGCTTTATAATTCACAGTACGAGTTGCGTGTAGTCATTTCCCTGTCTTTCTGAAGCATCTTTTATCTGTTGAAAATTAAGGAAACTGTTTTTTTTTTCTTGCCATCTGGTGGTGTCATTTAAACATTGTTTGTTTTCATCTACACGTCGATTATTG
>NC_051390.1:16698912-16706412 GCF_015228065.2 Penaeus monodon
CCCCTCCTCCACCCCCACCTAACACACACGACCACCGCCGCCCCGCTATTATCGACAATCACCGCTGCAATCCCGTGCAATCTCCTGACCCTTGCTGCCATGTGCATGACGCTCTACCCTGGCGTGTTGCGAGGGTTGGGGTAGGGTGGGATGGGGCAGGGGGACGGAGGCGGGAGGGGAAGGAAGACCTCCCAGCTGACCTTCTGTTGCATGACGACCCTGCTGCAGAAGGCGGTGAAGCAGGTGGACAGGGTTGTTGCAGAGGACGAGGGAGAGGATTATTAATAAGATGAGCTGAACAAAATATCGAAAGGCGAAACCGAACACATTTTTCATGGGGGAATTTGAACCGGAGAATTTCCTTTCTGACGTCGAAGAAGAAGAAGAAGGAGAAAGAAAAAGAAGAAGAAGAAGAAGAGAAGGAGAAGGAGAAGGAGAAAGAGAAGGGGGAGAAGGAGAAGGAGAAGAAAGAAAAAAGAAAAAGAAAATGAAAAGAAAAAAAAAAAAGAGAAAAAGAAAAAGAAGATGAAGATGAAGAACAACAACAACAACAACAACAACAACAATAACAACAATAATAATAATAATAATAATAATAATAATAATAATAATAATAATAATGATAATAATAATGACGAACAACAACAACAAAAACGACAACAATAAGTAAAAGAAGAAGACGAAGAAAAGAATAAGAGAAAAAGAAAAAGAATAAGAAAAAAGTAAGATTAGACTAAAGAAGGAGAAGAAGAAAAATAATACTAAAAAGAAGGAAACGAAGGAAATACAGAAAAATAAAAGAAAACGATAAAGATCAAGAAAAAGAAGAAAAAAAATACATAGAAAGACATAAAATACGAAAACGAAAAGAGAAAGACAGAGAGACGAACTGCCTCTTATTCGCGTGAGGGAATCGGCCCAAAACGAACCAAATAATGTGAATAAATCATTTGGGAGATGGAGAGGGAGAGAGAGAGGGAAGGAGAGAGAGGAGGAGAGAGAGAGAGAGAGATAGAGATAGAGATAGATTGATAGATAGATAGATAGATAGATAGATAGATAGAGAGAGAGAGAGATAAACAGAGAAGATAGATAGAGAGAGAGAGAGAGAGAGAGAGAGAGAGAGAGAAGAGAGAGAGAGGATAGAGAGAGAGAGAGATAGAGAGAGAGTAGAGAGAGAAGAGGGTAGAGAGAGAGAGAAGAGAGAGAGAGAGAGAGAGAGAGAGAGAGAGAGAGAGAGAGAGAGGAAACGTGTCATTAACGAAGAGAAAAGTGATTTCAGAAATGAGTGTTTTTTTATAGAATAACTGGTATCATTAGTTTAACATCAATATCATCATCACTGTTAACATTATCATATCACTCTTATCATTAACATGCTACCATCAACGTTATCATCATCATCATTACTGTCGTTATTGCTATACTAATTACTAGTAGGATTTTTGTTATTTATCTTTTTTTTTTTACATTACATTACCATTGTCATTGCCGTTGTCATTGTCAGTGTCATTGCTATTGCTATGATCATTTTCATTGCCATTGTCAATGCCATTGCATCATTAACATTATCATTACCATAGTCAATGCCATCGTCATTGTCATTGTCATCATCATTATCATTACCGATGTCATTTCCATTGTCATTTCATTGTAATTGACATCATTATTTTTATCACTGACATTGTCATTTTAAATTCCTTTGTCATTGCCATTGTCATCATCATTACATTGTTATTTTTATTATTATCATTATTATTATCATTTTTCTTATTATCCTCATCATTTATATTTTCTCAATCATTACAGACATCACTGCTATTGCCTTCATCGCTGTCATCAGGATCACCACTGACTTCGCCGAAATGAAAATGAAGAAAAGAAAATCTGTAGAGCAGCCTCCAGACGTTCACAGAAAGGATCTTGGATTTCCCTGAAAGAAAAATACAACTTCTCATCCTCTAACCTCAGCACATGCCCTCTAGTCTGTTACCCTACCCCACCCTCCCCATCTTCCCTAACCTCCTTCAGTCCCTTGTCCTCTCTCCCTACCCTTCTTCCTTATTTTTCTTTTCCCTCTCTTCATATGCCTGGTCCCGTTTTCTTACATGCTTAAAGTTTCTTATCAACTGCCTTTTACTTAACTAATTCTCTTCGTTGTCACTTACTTCCTTTGCTACATCCTTTATTTCCTTCTTTCTTCTATCCCCAAATCCCTAGTCCCTTCCCTGTTCCCCTGCCTCTCTCCCCATTTCCCCTAACCCCCTCCCCCCTTCCCCTACCGCCCTCCCTTCCTTCATCTACCGCCCGCCTCACTACTCCTCCCTCTCCTCCCCACTTTCCCTCCCTTCCTCGCCACTTCCCCTCCCTTCCTCCCCACTTTCCCCCCCGCCCTCCCTACTTGCCCTCCCCTACTCCTCCACCTTCCCCTCCGCCCTCCCCCTTCCTCCCCTCCTCTCCACTTCCCCTCCGCCCTCCCCACTTGCCCTCCCCTCCTCTCCACTCCCCCTCCGCCCTCCCCCTCCCCGAAACTTAATTGTCGGAGAGTGGCGCCCTCCCTTCGGATGACCCTTGCCCGGCCCGACTGGCTAATTAATAATTTCCAGCTTCGTAATTATTTTGGGCTCATTTTCTTCCTCGACCTGCGTATCGCCCGTAACCCTCCGCGGCTGTTGCCCGTCTGCCCGCTTGGCTGCCTCGCCTCATTTCTCTTTGTCTCTGTCTGTCGAGTCTGGTTGTCTGTCTGTTTTTCCCGGTTTCTGTCTCTTGTCTGTGTCTGTCTCTGTCTCTGTGTCTGTCTTTATCTCTGTCTCTGTCCGTCTCTCTCTCTCTCTCTCTCTCTCTCTCTCTCTCTCTTCTTCTTCTTATCATCTCTACTATCATCTCTTCTTCTATATTATATATATATATATATATATATATATATATATCTAGTCTATATATTATATATATATAATATATATGGTGTGTGTGTGTGTGTGTGTGTGTGTGTGTGTGTGTGTGTGTGTGTGTGTTGTGTGTCTGTGTGGTGTATAGTTATATATATATATATATATATATATATATATATATATATATATTATATATATATATATATATATATATATATATATATATATATATATATATATATATATATATATATTTTTTTTTATATTTGTTTTGTGTGTGTGTATAGTTGTTGTGTTGTGTGTGTTGTGTGTTGTGTATTATATATATATATATATATTATGATGATATATATATATATATATTATATATATATATTATATATATATATATTATATATATTCTGTCTCTTTTCTGTGTCGGAAATTACCGTATGCTATTTCTATGTTTTTTTCCTGAAATTTATCTTACAAAATGTAGATTTGTTGGTTTCTGTTTGTGTCCCGGTATGTTGTTTATTGTTTCAGCTTTTATTTCTATATCTCTTTCTTTCTCTTTCTCTCTCTCTCTCTCTCTCTCTCTCTCTCTCTCTCTCTCTCTCTCTCTCTCTCTCTCTCTCTCTCTCTCTCTCTCTCTCTCTCTCTTTCTATCTATATATCATTCTGTCTGTCTGTTTATTTATCTATTTATTTGCCTATATATCTATTTGTTAATCTCTCCATCTATCTATCTGCCTCTCTATTTATTTGTCTATCTATCTATCCATTTATCTATCTATCTATACATATCCATCTATCTATCTATACCTATATCTAGCTATCTGCCCATCCATCTATCGATCTATCTATTTCTCTACAATTTCTTTCTTGCTCCAGACTCCATCAGTATATAATAACCTTAGAGTCAGTACATTATTTCTCCAGACAACCGATTTGTTGATATAGAATCATCATCGTTCTTTTAAAAGAGTGAATGTTCACACTGACGTCATTTTCTATTAACTCCTTCGATCTTTTTCCTTTTTTTTTCTTTACTTCGGATTGTCTAACGTTAACATTTACGTATGTTTGCTATTATCGACATTATTGTGAGCATTAATCCTTAATTCATAACTCCATTAGGAGGACATTTCATCGTCACACATGTTGTATCTCGGGACCTCCATCACTCATCGCCGGACTGAAGACAATGTTATAACCTCAAAACAATGCTCCTGCCTTAACCGCAGCGGATGTTCTCTGTCGGTTGTTAATTGGCCTCTAATGGCCACAGAAACGGAAGGAAAGTTATGTCGGACATTTGGCTGAAATATTTGTAGCTCGTGTGACCAGCGGTAATGAGGGTGGTGGTGGTGATGGAGATGGTGATGATGATGATGATGATGATGATGATGATGATGATGATGATGATGATGATGATGATAGTGGTGGTGGTGGTGAAGATGATGATGAGGAGGAGGAGGAAGATGACATTATTTTGGCTGACATTTAATCTTCCGCCGTCAGATGGCAGCCGCGTCAGCTGTCGGTCGGTTGCGGTTCTATCTTGATTTTTATGTCATGTGTTCTTTGCACATGTTAAATGGACAGATGATGTTATTGACTCTGCGCCAAGCGAGTCGTTAAATGAACACTGCGCCTGTGTCTCAGCTAGCATCTCGAAGTGAGAGGAGAGCCACGTGCATCTGGAAGGGCTCGAGACCAGATGCTGAGATGGGAAGCTGCTTTCAAACCGCGGAAGATAAAGCTTTTCTCTCCGAAAATGTTGACGCAACTTCTGCTCGTTCGACATTACTATAAATCATTCGATGAAAATTATGCTAGACTTAGCTCGTGTATCCCTACGAGGCTCCGCGTTGTTCCTCCAAAGAGAAAATTCACATATCAAGAGAGGCTGCGTTGATGCTCATTGCAAGGGATCTTCAACGCTATCTGCCTGTGTATCTATCGATCTATCTATTTCTTTCTACAGTTTCTTTCTCGCTCTAGACTCCATCAGTAAATAATAACCACCCCCCCTCTCTCTCTCTCTCTCTCTCTCTCTCTCTCTCTCTCTCTCTCTCTCTCTCTCCTCTCTCTCCTCCTCTCTCCTCTCTCTCCTCCTCTCTCCTCTCTCTCTCTCTCTTCTCTCTCTCTCTCCTCCTCTCTCCTCTCTCCTCTCTCTCTCTCCCTCTCTCTCTCTCTCTCTCTCTCTCCCTCCCTCTCCCTCTCTCTCTCTCTCACCCGCTGTCCACGCAACAAAGCCGTCCTCGCCAAACGCATTAGCCCTTTGCAGCTTTCACAGTCAACTGCCGAGGCGTCCTTCACCTCCTGTGCCCCGGCGTCCCCGTCGGCGTCGCCCGGAGGAGGGAGGGAGGGGAGGCGGGGGGGCGGGGCGGTGGGGACTGAATGATCACGTGATGGCCGTGTTTGCTGGAGTGTATTTGCAGTTTGTGCTTGCGTGTGTGTGTGTGTGTGTGTGCGTGCGTGTGTGTGTGTGTGTGTGTGTCTGTGTGTGTGTGTGTGTGTCTGTATGTGTGTGTGTGTGTGTGTGTGTGTGTGTGTGTGTGTTTGTGTGTGTGTGTGTGTGCTTGTATATATACGATGCGATAGCAAGCACATATACGTATATCAAAAGATTGTTTTAGAACATATAGCAAAATATATAAAAATATCTGTCTACCACAAATACTAGAGTGCGTGAGTGAAATAGAGGTAAACGATAAAACAAAAGAACAAAATAATAAAACAAATAGATAAATGGAATAAAAAGAGAAACAAAAAAAGAAGTTCATTAAGGTCGAAGCATCGGTCCTCTCTCTCTCTCTCTCTCTCCTCTCTCTCTCTCTCTCTCTCTCGCTCTCGCTCTCGCTCTCTCTCTCTCTCTCTTTTCTCTCTCTCTCTCTTTGTCTCTCTCGCTCTCTTTCTCTCTCCTCTCTCTCTCTCTCTCTTTTCTCTCTCTCTCTCTTTGTCTCTCTCTCTCTCTTTCTCTCTCTGTCTGTCTGTCTCTCTCTATCTATCTATCTATCTATATATCTCTCTATCTGTCTATCGATCTCTCTATATCTGTCTCCATCTATCTGTCTATCTATCTATCTATATATTTATCTATCTATTTTTTTTTTTTTTTTTTTTTTTTTTTTTTTTTTTTGAGGTGGCGGGTGATCTGCCTGGCGCGTGCGGACACTTTGCAAAAAGAGTCCAGGTAACCTTGTAAATCCCGAGGACCGTACCAGGTGCGGATGAAAGACTGACGGTTGCCTGAAATTCTCCCAAAAATAAAGCGAAGATTTAGCAGACAGAGATAGATAGATAGATAGAGAGAGAGAGAGAGAGAGAGAGAGAGAGAGAGAGAGAGAGAGAGAGAGAGAGAGAGACAGACAGACAGACAGACAGACAGACAGACAGACAGACAGACAGGCAGTCAGGCAGGCAGGCAGACAGACAGACAGACAGACAGACAGACAGACAGGTAGAGACAGACATAGGGGACAGAAAGACAAAGAAAAAGAATTAGAGAAAGAGAGAGAGAAAATAAACACGATAGCGAAGAAAGGGAAACACAGAGACGGCGAAATAAAAATCGGTACAAGCAAACAGACAAAGCGAAGGAAAGGAAAAGGGCGTAATTGCAGTCCGCCATTGCAAGTGACCCTGCAATGTCCTGCGTGGGCGGGGTTGGGGGCAGGGGGGAGGAGGGAGGGGGCAGGGGAGCAGAGGAAGCCTCGGCCCAAGAGGTTGAGGTAAACGGAAGTTGCAGCGATGGCTTTCGACCCGAAGTCTCCTGCGGTAAAGCACGGGGTACGTTATGGGCCGGCGCGGTCGCTGCCGGCGGGAGAGCGGCAAGAAATCTATTTTTTCGCTTTTCTTCTTTCCTCGTCCTTTTTTTCCCTCTCTCTCCTCTTTTCACGCCGCTTTCCAGCACCAATGGTTTTCTCTTTTTATTTGTTTCTTATAACCTACTATTTTCTCTCGCCTTCTTTCTTTTATGTGTTTGTATGTTTGAGTGTGTGTTTGTAGATGTGCACGTATATGTCTGAGTGTGTGTGTGTGTGATTGTGTGCGCGTGCTAGAAATCCACGCACACATTTTCCCTGCGCTCAGACAGCAGAAGATGAAGCAGGAGCGCTCCAGGGGCGGTCCCGAGCAGCAAGCAGGTGCCGGGAGCGCCAGCCGCCGCCGCCGCCGCCGCCACCGCCGCAGCCGCACGAGGAGCGCCGTCCCCTCCGCGCAGCCGGCGAGTGAAAGGCGGCGGGACCAGGGCGAGAGGTGGAGATTGTCGATCATCCGGAACAACATTCAACTGCGCTGAAGAAAAAAAAAATCGAAATTAAAAGCGAAAAAGAGAAGAAACTTCTTAACCTCTATGTTTAACCTTTATGTAACCTTTTGTCTCGTTCTTATTTTCACTTTTTTCTTCTTCTTTTTTCTCTTTTTATTTTGGATCTTCAGCTCGTCGACCGCTTCCAGCAGACACTCGTCCACAAGGCTTTTCTCTTGCGCAATGACCCGCAGCCACGGACACAACAACCTACTTGGAGGGCCTTTTTCTCTCCCCCTTCTGCTTCTTCGGCTTCTTTTTCTTCTTCTTCCTCTTCATCTTCTTCTTCTTCGCTTTCTTCTGTTTCTTCTT
>NC_051390.1:16711412-16716412 GCF_015228065.2 Penaeus monodon
GTTTCTTCGTTTTTATGGTTTCCTCGCCTCCCCCCTCTCTCTCTCTCTCTCTCTCTCTATATATAATATTATATATATTATATATAATATATATATTTTATATATAATATATATATATATACTCCTCCCCCCAAATTCTTTTTTTTTTTTTCTTTTTTCTTTTTTTTTTCTCCTCAACCATTATCTCTTTCTCCTTTTTCTCCTTTCCATTCCCCCTTGCCACCCACGTTTCCCTTCCCCCTTGCTCCCCAAATTTCCCCCCATCCCCCCCCTTTTGGGGAAACTCTTCCATTCCCAATGCCCCTGCATCTTGGGCCCCCCCCACCACCCCACCCCCATCCTATCTCTTTTTTTTTTTCAATTTGCCTTTTTCCTTTCCCCGCCCCCAAACCCTTGACTCCTCACCCCCCCCCCCCCAATTCCCCCAACCCTTTTTTTTTTTCCCCCCCCTCCCCTTTTTCCCCCTTCCCCTTTTCCATCCCCCCCCAACCCGTTTTACCCGCTCCCCTTTCCCCTTCCTCCCCCCCTCCCCTTTAAACCCCCCTACCCCCCTTTCCTAAAACCCCCTCCCCGTTACCCCCCTACCCTCTCTTCCTCCACCCCCTCCCCGTTACCCCCTACCCTCTCTTCCTCCACCCCCTCCCCGTTACCCCCTACCCTCTCCTCCTTCACCCCCCCCCCCTTTTCCCCGGGGCCCGGGTCGGGGGGTTTCCTTTCCCTGGGTTTAAACATTAACTAATTGGCGACTTGCAGAATTTCCGTCTGTGTTTTGGTTCACAGAATTCTTAAAGTCATTTTTGTGTTTCCGTTTATTTGCATTTCTTCCCGTTTTTTTTTTTAATGTTTTTTTTACTATCTTTTATCTATCTAGTACCCATTTTACAAGCATCTACTTTTCTATTTTATTCTTTCTCTCTTCTCCCTCTCTCTCCTTTCTCCTCTTATTCTCTAAATCTATCTATAAATTCTATCTATTACATTTTTCCCCTATCTTTTCCCCTATCTTTATTAATCTATCTATCTCCCCTTTAATTATAACCTCTTTTCACTCTCTTTGGTTTTTTTTTTGGGGGTTTTTTTTAAATTTTTTTTTATATTTTTTCTTTTTTTTTTTTTTTTTTCTTTTTTTTTTTTTCTTCTTTTTTTTTTTCTTTTTTTTTTTTTTTTCCCCCTTTCTTGGATTTTTTTTTTCCCCCCCAATTAAAAAAAACCTTTTTCTTTCTTTTTGGTTTTAAATTTCCCCTTTTCTTTTCCCCTTTTTTTTCTTTTTCTATTACCTTTCTCTTTTTTTTTTCTCTTTTTTTCTTCTTTTTTTATTTCTTTTAAAAAAAATTTTTTTTTTTTTGTTTCTCTTTTTCTTTTTTGTTTTTTTTTTTTCCTTTTTTTCCGGTTTTTTGGTTTTTTTCTTTTTTTTTTTTCTCTTCCCCTCTTCTTCTTTTTCTTTTATTTAAATTTTTTTTTTTTTACCCCCCCAGTTCTTCCTTCTTTTTTCTTTTTGGGTTTATTTACTTTCTTTTTTCTTTTTTTTTTTTTTTTTTCTTATTCCTTCTCTTTTTCTCGTCTATTTTTTTTTTTTGTTCTCCCTTTCCCAAAAAAAACCCCCCCCCAAAATTTTTCCCCCAAACTCTTTTCCCTCTCTTTGTTTCTTTTCTCTTCTCTCTCTTCTTTCTCTTCTCTTTGTTTTTTTATCTTTTCTCTTCTTTTTTTCCTCCCTTCTCCTCTTCTTTCTCTCTTTTTTCCTCTCCTTCTCTCTTTTCTTTATTTTCTCTCTTTTTCCTCTTTCTCTCTCTCCCTTTTTCTCTTTTCTCTTCGCTTCTTCCTCTTGGGCTCTTCTTCTCTTCCTCTCTGGGTTTTCCCCTCCTTTTAAACTCCCTCCCCTCCCCTGGGCGCCCCCTCCCCTTTTCCCCCTCTTCCTTCTCTCTCTCCCCCTTTTCCCCTCTCTTCTTCTCCCCCTTCTCTCTTTCCTCTCCCCTCTCTATTCTCTCTCCTCTATTTCCCCTCCCTTTTCCCCTTCTTTTTCTCTTCTCTCTTTTCTCTACTCTCTTCTCTTTCTCCCCTTTCTCTTCTCTCTCCCCCACTTCTCTCTCTCCTCTTCTCTCTCTCTCTCTCTCTCCCCCCTTCCACTTCGTTGAGGAAAAAGGAACAAATTTTTCCTTTTTGTTTTTTTTTCGGAGCATCCCCCCAGCCCATTGTATAGCCCACCAAGAACGGGGGGTTTTCTATCGTTTATTGATTTATTGAAAAAGGAAAACGTAGTTTAATTTTCCCCATTTCTTTTATTTAAAAGGGCTGTATTTTTGAAGGGCCCTTTGGGCCCAAATAGAATTAAACGACCCTTGCCCCAAATTGATTTTTCTTTGTGAATTAAAATTATATTTTTTTTCTTTTTCTTTTTTTCATAATTCTTCATTACTTGTGTTTAGAATAATGTCTCAATAAAGAAATAAAATAATATTTTCCGAATGTATATATTTTTCTTTTCTTTTTTTTTTAATATCTTTCCCTTACTTGTGTTTTAGAGAAATTTTCAAAAGGGGGAAAAAAAAACACAATATTGATTTTTTGGGTTTTCTAATAGAATTTCGTGGGCGCCCAAAGGGCGAAACTTTTTTTTGCTTGGGTGGAGCCGGGGAGCAAAAAAAAGAAAGAAAGAAAAAAAAGAGGTGGGAAAAAAAACTCCCCCTTAAAAAAGGACAATTTTTGCCCGGCACCAGGTGCCCGAGCCCCGCTTCCGGTTTTTATATTGTTTTCTTTCCCGCCCGCGGGAAATGCAACGTTTTTCCCGGGCAGCCCTTGGGTGAAACGAAACTACCGGTCGTATAAATTCCCTTTTTGTCCCCTGTCTTCCAATATTTCTTTCTCCTTCTCCTTTTCCCCTTTTCCTTCTCCTTTTCCTTCCCTTTCCCCTTTTCCTTCTTCTCCTTTCCTTCTTTCTTTCTCCTTCTTGGGTCCTTTTCCCCTTTTTTCTCCTTCTCCTTTTCCTGTCCACTGTCAAATTGTTATCTTAAACGTTTTGGGTTTTCAAAAACACCCCCCCCCTAATTTTATTTTATAACATATTTTTGGGGTTTTAAATTTAACTTTCGATAACTGGCAACTATTTTTTTCCCCCTTTGATAGGGAACCCCATAATTCATTTAGGTACAATTTCCCGTTCCCAAACAAATTTTTTATGACAAAAAAAAGACTTGGGAAATGGAGTAGACATGCTGGGCAGATCATTTAACCGCGGGTTTATATATATATATATATATATTTTAATTTTATTATTATAATATTATATTTTTAATTTTATAATTTTAATTATATATATATTATATGTAAATTTTATAATATATAAATATATATATAAAATTAAAAATATTATATATATATATAATTTTAAAATTTTCCTTTAAAAATATATATGCGGGCATTTCATTCACACACTTCTTCTCTCTCACACACCCCACACACACACACACACCCACACACAAAACAACACATATAATATATATAATATTATATTTTAAAATATTATATTTTATAATATTTTTAAAGTGTGGGTGGGTGTGTGTGTTTGTGTGTGTTTTGTGTGTGGGTTTGTTGTGGTGTGGTGTGTGTTGGGGTGTGTGTGGTGTGTGGGCGTTGGGGTGGGGTGGTGTGTGTGGTGTGGTTTGTGGTGCGGGGTGTGTGTGTTTTGGTTTTGTGTGTGTGAGAGTGTGAATGCATGCACAGCACATGGGCCCTATATATGTATACATGCTAATAATATCTTTTTTTTTTTTCTATCTTTCTATTTGTTTTACCTTTTTCTCTTTACCATTTTCTCTCTTTCCATTCTCTTCCGCCCCCCTCTCCTCTCTTCTTCCTTCTCCTCCTTTTTCTTTTTATTTCCTTTCCATTCTTTTCTCTCTCTAATTCTCCTTTTTTCTGTGTTCTTTCCTTTTTTTTCTCCTCTTCTTTTCTCTCCTTTCTCTTCCTCGTTCTCCTCTCCTCTTTCTCCTGTCCTTTCCCCTCCTTTTTTCTTCTCTCCTCTCCTCTCTCCTTTGTTTTTTGTTGTTGTTGTTTTTTTCCTCGCCGTCTCTTCTCTCTGATCTTTTTATCTCTTCTCTCCCTTCTCCTCTTCTCTCCTCTCCTCTCCTTTCTTCTCGTCTCCTCTTCTCTCCTCTTCTGTTCTCTCCTATCCTTTCTTCTCCTCTGTTCTCCTCTCCTTCTCCTTTCATCTCCTTCTCCTCTCCTCTCCTTTCCTCTCCTCTCCTCTCCTTTCTCTCCTCTCCTCTCCTCTCCTCTACTCTCCCCCCCACCCTCCTTCTAAAGCAACTACGGGTTTTATATCATATGATTTAATCGAGTTGATTTACGATGCTTATTTAATTGTTTATCAATATTCGTGCGTTGGTTGTATTTTCCGATAAGGCAATACTGGAAGTTAAAAGACCATTGTTGAGAAGAGGAATGGAAATGTTTAAAAGGGAATGTGAGATTAAGACAATTGGAATGTGTTGGGTGGAAAGGCTGGGGGGTGGGAGGGGGGGGCGTTGGAAGTGAGAGGAGGAGGAGGAAGAGAAGATAAAAGGAAGAAGAAAGAAGAAGAAAATGTAGAAGAAAGATAAAAAGAAGAAGAAAATGTGGAATAAGAAGAATGAGGAACGAAATAAGGAGTAAAGAAGTAGAGAGAGGGGAAGGAGAAGGAAGAGGAGGAGGGGAAGAGAAGAGGGAGGAGGAGGAGGGAGGGGTGGAAGGAGAAACAAGAAAAAAAGAAAAGAAGGAAGAAGAAGAGATGAAAGAAAAAAAATGTGGAAGAGGAGAACGAGAAGAGAAATGAGAATAAGTGTGAGAAGGACCCAATGAGGAACAGTGAGAGCGAATGTAGCGTAAAAGAAAAGAGAAAAGTACAAGGAAGAGGTTGATAAGGAAGAAGGAAGCAGGAGGGGTGGGAAGAGGAGGAAGGAAGCAGGAGGGGGGAGAGGAGAAGCGAGAGAAGAGAGAACAGAGGAGGGACAAGGAAGAGGAGGAAG
>NC_051390.1:16723912-16733912 GCF_015228065.2 Penaeus monodon
TTTCTGTTATTATTATTATTATTATTATTATTATTATTATTATTATTATTATTATTATTATTATTATTATTATTATTATCATTATTATTATTATCATTATTATTATCATTATTATTATCATTAATATTATTATTATCATTATTATTATTATTATCATCATCATCATCATCATCATTTTTATTATTATTACTACTACAACTACTGTTATTATCATCTTAACCATTATCATCATCACGATAATTACTAGCAGCAGTAGTATTGTTATAATTATTATCATTATTGTCGTTGTTATTATTATTATTATTATTATTATTATTATTATTATTATTATTATTATATTATCATTATTATTATTATTACCATCATCATCATCATTATTATCATCATTATTATTATTATTGTTGCTGTTGTTGTTGTTATTTTTTGTTGTTGATGTTATTACTGTTATCTTTGCATTACTATTATAACTATTATTGTTATAATTTCATTAGTAACATTAGTATTGTTGTTGTTGTTGTTTTGATATTCATTTCCATAAATATCATTATCACTATCATTATTCTTATAGTCATGATTACTTCTTTCATTGCCATTATTATCATTATTACAATTATAGTCAATATCATTACCATGATCATTAGTATAACGATGATAGTGATAATAGCAAGGATAATGATAATGATAATCACTTTTATTATAGATCCTTTATAGTCATCTTCAATATACAATCCATACAATTTCATTTTTAGTGATCATATACATTAGCATTATTTGTATTTCTTTGATACCACATAACCATGTAAAACCAAATCAAGTGGATATGAATTTGTCTATCAGTTTGCCCATCTCTCTCTGCCTCTCTCTCTCTCTCCCCCCCTCTCTCTCTCTCTCTCCCCCCCTCTCTCTCTCTCTCTCTCTCTCTCTCTCTCTCTCTCTCTCTCTCTCTCTCTTTCTCTCTCTCTCTCTCCCTCCATATATAATACATATATAATATGTATATATTTGTGTGTGTATGTAAATATACATATATATATATATATATATATATATATATATATAATATATATATATATAGTTATATATATATATATATATATATATATAATATATATATATATATATATATATATATATATATATATATATATATATATATATATATATATATGTATATGTCTTGTGTTGTTGTATGTATGTTATTATATATATTATATATATATATTTTATATATATATATATATATATATATGAATGCTGCAAGAAAACGAAAGAAAAAATCTGTGAGCTCACACGCGGTACCTCATCAACACCTTCTTTTCGTCCATTTTAAGAGTCATAAACGCTAGCCCAAATATGAATATTTCTGTCGATAGGATTTATCACTTAAGACTGCCTATGTTTTATGGCCGTTTTACACCATCCGACCCGATACCACGAGGCTGAGCGGCCGACTTTCCGGCTTCGGGGCTGTCTACACCACGCGGCGAGACATGGCCTTCGAAGACAAACGCATATTTCCTCCCCTCTGTCTCCTGTCCATTTTGACGAGCAGAGAGAGAAAGAAGGAGAGAGAGAGAGAGAGAGAGAGCGTTCACCTGTTGATTGGTTCAGTGAACTCCTTGTGAACTTTGCACGAATCTGTGTCATCTCCTAATGTGCTCCGGTCCAGATACCTGATAACCCGGCGACCAGAGGGCTGTTTATAGCACCGCCATCACCGCCTCGCAGGGCTGTTATCTGCGTCCATGTGGGGAATACCTTTGTGTACTCGGTTTTGTAGCATCGTCATGGACCGACGCGAGGGACGACCTGTGCACTAGGGTCGTACTCGGGATCGGTGTGGATGGAGAGGCTACTCCTACGGGTTGGTGGGTTTCTTCATGACTGGTTGAGATGTTTGTTTTATTGTTTAGACAAGTAAAAGGAAAGACTGGGTACGGATGTGGGTTTTTTGTGTGTTCGTGTGTGCATGTTCCTTATTAAAATCATACTGGTTATTACCGTTGTTATTAATACAAGTGTTGACTGCTGATGTCATGTTCGAAAATAGGTTGCCTTACCTGTCCTGAGCTAGATTCTCCTCACGTATGACATAACAATTATGGTAATGAAGACCCTCGTCATGGCTTTTACGATTACTATATGAGAGTGCGCGTATGCATGCGCCGGAGGTTCTTTATGTGTTTGTTTGTAAGCATTTATATATGCATTAATGCGAATTGGCCCGGGCATTGTGATAGAGACTTAATTTATCCATTGTCCGAGTGCAAGTAAGGAGAGGGAGGTGCGGCGGGAGGTGTGTTGGCAGCGAGAGGGACGCGATGCTGCTTACCGATGAGAGATGGACACCGGCGTCTGAAAGCGAGCCTGCTTCGGCCAGCGTGAAACCGGACGGCAATGGACGCGCTTGCTCGGGCCGCCGCCATGTCTTTATTAATGGTTGTGATAATTCCCGAGCCTCAGTGTATTCGGGTATTGTTCTGGTTACTGTTATGAGCATAGAGCACATAAAAAAGGAGATATCGTTGATTTAATGGTATTGGGAAACTGTACTTGGAGACAATGCAGGCTTTGGATGACTGCTTCTGAATGGGCGTCATTATGAATCATGAATTAAGAAAATTTGATTCGGATTGTAAATCTACATGAAAGTTAAAGTATGAGTGACTTTAATATCAACAAGATACAATATTATAAGAAAAGAAGTTCATTAATGAATTTTGAATAAAAAAAGGGCTCGGAGTGAAGGTAAATGTGATCACGAATTATCCTTTTGATACTCTTAACACTTAGCATTTCACCGCAACTTGCATAATTAATTAATCTCTTGCAATTATCTCCGCTTGATGATGAGAAGTGTAGCGCCCACCGTGCAGCATTCCCCGCGGCCAAAGGAATGCTTAAAAAAGAGCCCAGGTAATAAATCCCATTTCGAATTGCCTTTCAAACCTCTTTGCGTATTAGGAAGCCCTCCAAAGTGGCGGGCCCTTCGAATGCCGTATTGGGTCAAGTTCGGCTTCATCGGCGGAATAAACTTGTGCCCGCGAACGAGATCTGAATAAATCATCGAGGGCGTGGTTGGAACACCTAAGGAAGGGGGGGAGGGGAGGGCAGAGGAGGGATGAGGGGAAGAGGTTGGGCAGGGGAAGGGGAAGGGGGTGGCGTAGAAGAGATAGAGGGGAGAGGGAGAGAGGAAGAGGAAGGGGAAGGGGATGGAGTAGAAGTAAGGAAGAGGGAGGGGATAACAGGGGGAGGGATGCAGAGTACGGGTAAGAAGAGGGGGCGTAGTAAAGCAGTAGGGGAGTAGAAGAGTTGGAGGGGGAGGAGGGGTAGAGGAAACGCTGGCGAAGGGGGTTGAGTAGAAGAGGGGGAGAGGAGGAGGAACGAAGGTAGAGCAGGGGAAGGGGATGTAACCGAAGAGATGGAAGAGGAAGTGGGACCAGCAATGATACAGGGGAGAGGTAAGCAGCGGAGGAGCAAGGGCGAGGGAAGGTAGATAAAATACAAGGGGAAGAAAAAAAATAGGAGAAGAGAAAGAAGAAGAATCAGACGAGGCGCAGAAGGGGACAGAGGCACGGGAGGGGATAAGAGGCAGGGGAGGGGAGGAGGCGGAGGGGTGTGGGAGGGGGTGAAGGAGGGGAGGAAGAGAGGAGATGCAGGGGGGAGGGAGCAGGTGCAGGGAGACGGGGATGCAGGGAGAGGGGGTGCAGGCAGGGGAGGTGCAGGGAAAGGGGGTAGGGGGGCAGGGAAGAAGCAGAGGCAGGGGAGGGCAGAACCATATCGAAGGAATTCGTAATAGAGAAAGACGCGACGTAAATAAAATTGTAGAAGGAGGATAAGGAAGAAGTATGTACGGAGAGAGACATAGATAAGAAAACTATTAAGAAAAGGAAACAAGAAAGGATGTTACGAGTAAAAGGAAAGTGGAAATGAAAGAAGAGAAAAGGAAGAAAATACAGGTGACGAATAAACAAAAAATTAAGATTAAGTAAATAATGTAAACAGTGTTGTTGATGATGGTAATAATAATAATGATATGATAATAATAAGACTAGTGATAATGATATTGTTAATGAAATAATAAGAATAAGAATGATAATGATGTTAACGATGATATGATAACATCAAAACTAATAACATATAATAATAATGAGAATAATAATAATAATGATAATAATAATAATAATAATAAATAATATATAATAATAATATTAATATAAAATAATAAATAATGATAATGATTGATAATAATAATAATAATGAAAATAATAATCATTATATAATAATAATGATAATAATAATGATAATAATAATAATAATATTGCATACAAAAACACTTCCGTGTTGATACAATACAAAAACTAGATTTATTTTTATAATTTATTATAAAAACTAGATTTATTGAAAATGAGACTACAGTTTCGAAATCCACCTGGATTCCATCCTCAGGTCGGATGGAATGGAATCCAGGTGGATTTCGAAACTGTAGTCTCATTTTCAATAAATCTAGTTTTTGTATTGTGGGTTTTTCTTTCAATAATAATAATAATAATAATAATAATAATAATAATAATAATAATAATAATAATAATAATAATAATAATAATAATAATATAATAATAATAATAATAATAATAATAATATAATAATAATAATAATAATAATAATAATAATAATAATAAAATATAATAATAATAATAATAATAATAATAATAATAATAGTAATTATGATAATAACAATAATAATAATGATAATAATATTAATATAAAAATGATAATAATAACAATGATAATAATAAGGATAATAATAACAATGATAATTATAATGATAGTAATAATGGTATCATTATTGTCATAATTATTGTTATTATCATTATAACTAGTAATAGTAGTTGTAGTATGTTGTTGTTGTTGTTAGCTTTATTATTATCATATATATTATCATTATCATATTATCATTATTTTTATTATTATTATCGTTATTATATTTTCTTTTATTAGTAATATTATCAACCTCACCACAATAATAGTGGTAACGTTAACAACCAAAACTAAATAATAATAGTGATAACAACAATAACAAATAAAGATGATAAAAAATAGTAGGAAAGAGATGATCGGAAAGAAGAGAAAAGAGATTCATGAGGCGAGAGAACACATAAGCGAATGATAGAAGAGAAAGGGAAGGTAGATAATGACCAAGGCAAGGGAGGGGGAGGGATGGTGGCGTGAACGTGCAAATTCGAGGGCTGGGGAATGGGCGGAAGCGGATGGGCGTGGTGAGGAACAAGTTGAGAAGGTTACATACTCCGCGTCCAGCTTATGGGGCGCCTTGAGTGGGTGAAGGAGAAGAAGAAGAAAGAGTGAAGTAAGGATAACGTTCATTGCGATAAATGGAGATTAAAAAAAAAAAAAAAAAAAAAAAAGGTATGAGTGAGAATGAATATCTTTGGTTTTGACTTGATTTTCGTCAGGAATATCTTTATTTCTGAAGAAGACATAGTCGAATTCGGTTGAAGACATTTCATGTATATTCTCATCCATGCCTTTTTTTTTTACATAAAATGAAATAGATCATCGAGACTATGAAAAAATAAAAATAAAAACATAATGGAAAGGAAAGCAAATAAACATAGTAGATGGAATATAGTGCGTAGAACGAGAATCAAGGATCAATCTAAATCAGTGTAATCTAAGCAGTATTGGTAAACAGACTTACAAAAAACAAGGGAAAAGAAATATCCGAAAAAGGCACGCAGATGCCTTAACCGGGATGCACTAAACCGGCAACAGATCTCGCCGAAGATCTGGTTGTAGGGCAGATTGGAGGCGGGAGGGGGAGGGGGGAGGGAGGGAAGTGCGGGGGAGGGGGAGGGGGGAGGGAGGGAAGTGCGGAGGGGGAGGGGGGAGAGATGGGGAGGGTAGCAGGGCGGAGAGAGGGAGGGAGGTTGGAGCGAGGGAAGTGCGAAGGGTTAGGGAGGAGGGAGGGACGAGCGGAGGTGCACGGAGGGGGATCGAGGCAGAGAGGAAAGGAGGGAGGGAGGGAGGAAGGAGGGATGGATCGAAGGATGGATCGACATGGGACCAGGATGGAAAGAGGGAGGGAAGGAGGGAGGGAAGGAGGGAGGGAGGGAGGGGAGGGAGAGAGAGAGAGAGAGAGAGTGAGAGAGGAGAGAGAGAGGAGGAGGAGAGAGAGAGAGAGAGAGGGAGAGGAAGGAGAGAGAGGAGGGAGGTGAGCGGGGGGGACAGGGCGCGAGGAGGGAGTTGAATGAGGTAGGGGCGGGAGCAGAGAAGGAGGGAGGAAGAGCGGGGCGATGAGAGGGGGTTGATGGGCGAGGAGGAGTTATGTATGGGGCGAATAAGGAGATTTTGAGTCGGCGACCTAGAGTGGGAGTTAACTTGGAGCGAAAGATAGGGAGATAATTCTCTTATTATGATAAAAGGCGATAGGCGTTAGGGAAGAAGCTTGAGTGTACACATTTTTTTCTTTCTTTCTTTTATCTTACAGAGTACAACACTTGTTTCTCTTAAGCGTTAGTGAAGCGTATTAATTTATTCCTTCCGTTATTCCTCGTAAAAATAAACCTAATTTGCATAAACCTTATTTACTTGACTACCGACCTACCTAAAATACATTTCCCAGGACTTGAGGCCAAGTTCAAAGTACCATCTCCCTTTACTGAAAAAAGCAAGCTATACGAAATAAACACTCATTTCTACTACTTAATTCTCCTCATCAGCTTTAGTGTATCAAAGACACGTGTTTGTATACTGGTGTCGAGTACATGAATGGGAAATAATTACTGTAAACAGCGAACCCAGTGTTCACTATCACGCGCCTCGTCCATTCGTGCTTGGGGTTACCTTGCTGAAGCCGGGAACACGCTAGCCGGGGTTGCTCAACAGACACTCTTCTAACAGCGTCTGAATTTCTGTGGGGTGATGTACAGTGCCTTTTATAAATAGATAGATAGATTAGTGAATAGATTGTTAGATAGACAGATGGATAATAAAAATATATCTAGATATATAGAAAGACATATAGATAATTACATATACACAATATATATATATATATATATATATATATATATTATATATATCATAATATATATGTTGTGTTGTGGTGTGGTGTGTGTGTGTGTGTGTGTGGGTGTGTGTGTGTGTGTGTGCTGTGTGTGTGTTGTGGTGTGTGTGTATATATGTAGTGATTATAATATCTGGTTATATATATATTAAATACTATATCTAATACACGTATGATATATTTGTGTGTGTGCAATGTTTTCTTTTGTGCATCATATGTGGTGTGTGTGTGTTGTGTGTGTGTGTGATGGGGTGTTTGTGTGTGTGTTGTGTGTTTGTTGTGTGTGTGTGTGTGTGTGTGTGTGTGTGTGTGTGTGTGTGTGTGTGTGTGTGTGTGTGTGTGCATAGTCCATGCTCGTGTACAGTACATATACACTCTAGTCCACATAGTATATCACACACACACACACACACACACACACACACACACACACACACACACGCACACACAGATCCTACATACACAGACACAACAGGGACAAACACACATCTCGCCGACACAGTAAAAATAGAGGAGTCTCCAAACATCTTAACTTTCGAACAAATTAATTTTTGCGGGTGACAAGAGGGCGTCGGGTGAAGCGAAAGGTTAACGCAGAACTGAGGGCGAAGGGCGCGGGAAGTGACAGCCCGTTGGGAAAGGTAGATGTAGAGGGTGTGTTAATAAGCGAAACGTCTTGGCACAGAAAAAAAAAAAAAAAAAAAAAAAAACACGGGAGGAGCAGCGTGTTTTAAGTGTGTTGTTTGTCTTTTTTCCCGGCGGTCGTAACTTTACCTTTCGTTCACGAGGAGCCTCTGGAGATTGAAATAGAAATTCATGGGTTTCCGTGCGTGACTGTTCAACGTCCCTCGGCCCAAAGAAAATGAAATAATGGCCGTAACTCGCAGAAAACGGGAAGACGGGGCTGTGCAAACATTGAGATGCGAGGCTTCCAACCATAACAAAGGGGGGACTCACTTAAATCCGGGAGAGCGACAAGAAAAATGGCGCGGCAGCATATCCAAGGAAGATTGATTACATTTGCCGAGATAAAGAAGATTCAGGTGGCATAATTGGGGCAGGGAGTGAAAGTCATATATTGCGCTGTGCATTAGCGGTCAAAGGAATCAAGGAAGGGGATTGAATGTTTATTGCATCGTGTGATCGCTGCATACCTCAGGTGGTCCAGTATTGCAAATGAGCAACAAAATACGAGATTTATGTGCATAGATAATCAGTGTTAATGCTAGTGTTGGCCCTCTCGCCCCTTCGCCTCTGCTCGGGGACTCTCTCCACAGAGCGTCGCCAGACATTCTCGCCGCTCTGGCCTTCAGCCATGTAAATTAGGCCTCGGTGAAAATACTCGCCGAGGACATTAATCCCATAAATCTACAGCATGCATACAAGAAGGACGAGTTTTTGGTTGGAAGTTGGAATTTCCTAAAAACATGTACATAAATATATTCACACATTCGCACCACACGCATGTAAGCCAGATAAACGAGCACGCATACACATACAAATATTCGCACGTACACATACACAACCTGACGCAGAAGGAGAGAAAGAGAGGGGGGAGAAAGAGAGAGAGAGGGGGGATGAGAGAGTGAGAAATAGAGAGAGGGGAGGTGGGTGAGAGAGAGAGAGAGAAGGAGAGAGAGAGGAGGGGGAGAGTAAGAGAGAGAGAGTGGGGAAGGGGGGTAGAGAGAGAAAGAGGAGAGAGAGAGAGAGAGGAGAGAGAGAGAGAGAGGAAAGAGAGAGAGAAAAGAGAGGAGGAGGAGAGAGAGGGAGGAGAGAGAAGAGAGAGAGAGAGAGAGAGAGAGAGAGAGAGAGAGAGAGATGTACACGTATTTCTTCCTGAATTCTTCGAAAACCAATAAGCGAATACTCTGCCTCGCCCATATACCGCGCGCCCACCCTCCCCTCCCCTCGAAGGCAAGCCAAAAGGAAGAAAAGGGTGCATACGGGGACGTGGACGCCTCTCCCAAGTGGCGAGTCGTGACTCTCGCAGCATCCTTGTCATTGGAGCATCGCCTCATCCCCCACTGAGCCGAGAGGAGCGGCGGCGTCTCCTCATTAAGCCTCCATGAATCATCATTAGCTCGACACCGTCGCTGCATCTCCGCTCCTGTTAACAAATATGTCTTGTACGAACGGCGTGAGACCTCCTCCTTCTAGCGTGGTTCGGGTCAAGTGGAGGATTCCTCTGTTTCCCCTTAGGATCACGCCAGGGAGGGGTTCTGCAAGAAAGAGATTGCCTCCTTAAACCGCATCTCACCCCTGCCTCCTCCCCTCCCTCCTGGCACCTTCCTTCCCTCATCTATCGCCGCCAAGTAATTGAAAGTAGCCGGATAGGAGCTCCCACGCACGCCGCTCCTTTATTAGGGCCGAGGGCGTGAGGAGGCGGGGCTTGGGTCATCTCAGGTCGCCGGTGACCCCGCCCATGCTGGAGCAGTTAGGTCACCTGCCGGGGTGCAGGTGATCAATTAAGAGATAGGACGGTCAAGTATAACCCCGCCACGCCTTTTAATTAGAACACCAAGGATATACTGTGTTAAATGGAGTTATGAATATTTAGATTAATGCAATAATTGTCCGAGTGCTAATGGAGAATTTCCCTACATGTGAGATTAAATCATAGGGTATGGCAAGGCTGTTGGCGTCCGCAGAGATAGTGTTGGAGTCCTCGAGGCCCCGTCGCAGTACATTTTAATTTTAATTTTGATTCTCTCATTTTATGCCTGTCTCTATCCCTTCGTTATCTCTGCTATGCGTTCTCTGTTGTATTATGAGATTTGAAAGCAGCTGAATACCGACTCTGCTGGTAAGTACTGACTATGTTTAAACACAGTAGTATCATCCTACATTACAATTTCTATGGCTTGGAAATTAACTTGTTGGAAATTAGATTATTTCACACCATATGGCGATTAT
>NC_051390.1:16741412-16748130 GCF_015228065.2 Penaeus monodon
TATTGTTATTATTACAGTTATAATATATTTTTTGGCAATAATACTAATAATTAAAGTAATACTACTAATAATAAAATAATAATAATATAATAATAATAATGATAATAATGATAAAATGATATAATGATAATAATAATGATAAAGTAATAATACAAAAATTCAATCAAATGTTATCCAAATTCTCTTTATTCTCACTGTTATCCTCATTTTGTCGGATAATAGGAAATTCATGTAATTATTAATCATTATTACCTAAAATTGCCAGAATCATCAAATGAATGGAAAAAACGTAATTTGGAGTCTACTCTCAAAAGGCTAATTTCGCTAGATTTTGCTCTTTTCGACTTTTGGGATTTTTTTCTTTACCATTTTTTTATATATAGGGACACAATTCCTGTTATCAAATCAATCATTATTATCAGAATATAATCATTATTATCGTTATCATCATCATTATCATCATTATCATCATTATCATCATCATTATCATCATTATTGCAATTATTATCATCATTATTGCAATAATTATCATTATTTATTGCAATTATTGCAGTTATAATATATATTTTTACATCTATACTAATAACAACTACAATAATAATAGCAATAACAATAATAACGTTTTTATAACAGATTTCATATCATTTATTTAATTAATATAGTTATTACTGTAATTATTACTGTTATAATAATTATTTTTCCAATATACTACAAGTTAAAAAAATAATAATAATGATCATAATAACAATAAGATATGTATAACAATATTATAACAATTATTATTTATTATAATTATTACTTATTATTATTATTATGTTATTAGTACAGTTTATAATATATTTTTTAGGCAATAATACAATAATTAAAGTAATAATAATAATAATAATAATAATAATAATCAATAATAAATAAATAATAATAAATAATGATAATAATAATAATAATAATAATAAATAATGATATAATGATAATAATGATAAATAATGATAATAATGATTATAATAATGATAAATAGTAATAATAACTAATAATCATCAAATGTTATCCAAATTCTCTTTATCCTCACTTTTATCATCATTATTGTCATGATAATAGGAATTAAGCGTAATTATTAGCATTATTACCCTAATATATTGCCAGAATCATCAAATGAATGGAAAAACGTCATTTTGGAGTTCTACTCTCCAAAAGGCTATATTCGCTAGATTTTGCGCTTTTTCGACTTTTTGGGATTATTTTTCTTTTAACTTTTTTATTATATATGGACACAAATTCCTGTTATTATCATTCATTATTATCATGACTATCATCAATATTTTATCGTTATCATCATCAGATCATCATTATCCTCATATCATCATATTATCATCATTATTGCATTATTATCACATTATTGCAATAATTATCATTATTATTGACTTATTGCCGTTATAATATATATTTTTACATCTATACTAATAACAACTCAATAATGATAGTAATAACAATAATAATAACCATACTAAACGTTTTTTTTTTTATAATACTTTATTTATTCATTATTTAATTAATATCGCTATACTGTAATTATTTACTGTTATAATAATATTTTGACAATTATACTACCAGTAAAAATAATAATAATGATAATAATAACAATAATGATATTAATAACAATATTATAACAATTCGTATATTAAATTATACTTATTATTATTATTATTGCTATTATTACAGTTATAATATATTTTTTGGCAATAATACTAATAATTAAAGTAATAATAATAATAATAATAAATACAATAAAAACAATAATAAATAATAATAAGAATAATGACAATAATGATAATAACAATTTTAATAATAATAATAATAATAATAATAATAATAATAATATAATAACATCAAATATATCCAAATTTCTCTTTTATTCTCACTTTTATTTCATATTGTCATGGATTAATAGAAATTCAGGTAATTAATTATCATTATTACCCTAATAATTGCCAGAATCATCAAAATGAATGGAAAAAACGTCATTTGGTCTACTCTCAAAAAGGCTATATTTCGCTAGATTTTGCCGCTTTTTCGACTTTTGCGATTTTTTCTTTTACCTTTTTTTTTTATTATATATGGACACAATTCCTGTTATTATCATCATTATTATCATGACTATCATCAAGATTCATCGTTATCATAATCTTATCATCATTATCATATTAATTATCATCATTATTGCAATTATTATCATCATTATTGCAATAATTATCATATTATTGCAATTTTGCAGTTATAATATATATTTTACATCTATACTAATAACAACATCAAAATAATAGTAATAACAATAATAATAACAATAATAACGTTTATAATCATTATTATATCATATTTTAATTAATATCGTTATCACTGTAATATTACTGTTATAAATAACTATTTTTACAATTATCTACAGTAAAAATAATAATAATATAATAATTAACAATAATTGATATTATAACAAAATTATAACAATTCGTATTATTATAATTATTACTTATTATTATTATTATGGTTATTATTACAGTTTTTATAATATATTTTTTGGCAATAATTACTAATAATTAAGTAATAATAATAAGAATAATAATACATTAATAAATAATAATATCATAATAATAATGATAATAAAATAATGATAATAATGATAATAATGATAATAATGATAAAATATTGATAATAGTAATAATACTATAACACAAATGTTACCAATTATCTTTATTCTCAATTTTATAATCATTTATTGTCATGATTAATAGAATTCAGGTAAATATTATCATTATTACCCTAATAATTGCCAGAATCATCAAATGAATGGAAAAAACGTCATTTTGGAGTCTACTCTCAAAAAGGCATATATTTCGCTAGATTTTGGCGCTTTTCGACTTTGTCTTTTTTCTTTTACTTTTTTTTATTATATAGGACACAATTCATGTTATTATCATCATTATTATCATGACTATCATCATTGTATCGTTATCATCACATTATCATCACTATTCATCATTATCATCATCATTATCATCATTATTGCAATTATTATCCATCATTATTGCAATAACTATCTTTATTATTGCAATTATTGCAGTTTATAATATATATCTTAAAATCTATACTAATTAAAACTCACATAACAATAGTAATAACAATACATAATAAACAATAATAACCTGGGTTTTTTTTTTATAAACCATATTTATAATCATTATTTTAATTAATATCGTTATTACTGTTAATTATTACTGTGATAATAATTATTTTTAAATTTACTACCAGTAAAAATAATAATAATTGATCATAATAACAATAATGATATTAATAAAACATTATAACAATTTTCGTATTATTTATAATTATACTTATTATTATTATTATTGTTATTATTACCAGTTATAATCATTTTTTGGCAATAATACTAATAATTAAAAATAATAATAATAAATGATAAAATAATAATAATAATAATAATAATTAAATAATAATAACAATAATATAATGATAATAATGATAATAATTGATAATACTAATGATAATAGAATAATACTAAGTCAATCATCAAATGTTATCCTAAATTCTCTGTATTATCACTTTTATCATCATTATGTCATGATTAATAGAATTCAGGTAATTATTATCATTATTACCCTAATATTGCCAGAATCATCAAAGAATGGAAAAAACGTCCATTTGGAGTCTACTCTCAAAAGGCTATATTTCGCTAGATTTTGCCGGTTTTTGGTCTTTTGGGATTTTTTTTCTTTTACCTTTTTTTTATTATATATGGGTAAACAATTCCATGGTATTATCATCTTATTATCATGACTATCATCATTATTTCGTTATCATCATCATTATCATATTATCATCATTATCATCATCATTATCATCATTATTGCAATTATATCATCATTATTGCCAATAATTATCATTAATCTTGCAATTATTGAGTATAATATATATTTTTACAGCTAATACTAATAACAACTACAATATAATAGTAAGAACAATAATAATAACAATAATAACGTTTTTATAAATATTATTTATATCATATCTGTTTAATTAATATCGTTCATTACTATAATATTAATGTTCTAATAATTATTCTCAATAATACTACCAGTTAAAAATAATAATTAATAGAATAATAACTAACAATAATGAGCTTAAGAAACAATATTGTAACAATTCGTATTATTAAATTTATACTATTATTTTATTATTGTTATATTACAGTTATATATATGTTTTGGCAATAATATAATACTTTAAGTATAATAATAATAATAATAATAATAATAAGAATAATTATAATAGGAATAATAGAAAATAATAATAGTGATGGTAATAATGATAATAATAATAATAATGATAATATAATGATAATAGGAATTAATACTAATAATCATTCAATGTTATGCCAATTATCTTTATTCTCACTTTTATCATCATTATTGTCATGATTAATAGAATTCAGTAATTATTATCATTATTACCCTACTAATTGCCAGAAATCATCAAATGGTGGAAAAACGTCATCTTGGAGTCTACTCTCAAAAGGTGATATTTTCGCTAGATTTTGCCGTTTTTCGACTTATGGATTTTTTTTCTTTTACCTTTTTTTTATTATATATGGACACCAATTCATTATTATCAGCATTATTATCAATCCCCCCCCTTGACTATCATCATTATTATCGTTATAATCATCATTATCATTCATTATTCATCATCATTATCAATAATATTGCAATTTATTATTCATCATGATTGCAATAATTATCATAATTATTGCAATTATTGCAGTATGATCTATATTTTTACATCTATACTAATAACAATACAATAATAATAGTATTAACAATAATAATAACAATAATAACGTTTTTAATCATTATTTATATCATTATTTTAATTTAATATCGTTATACTGTAATTATTAATGTTATAATAATTATTTACAATTGATAACTACCAGTAAAATAATAATAATGATAATATAACAATAATGATATTAATAACATATTATAACAATTCGTTATTATTATTAATTATACTATTATTATTATTATTGTTATTATAAGTTATAATATATTTTTTTGGCAATAATACTAATAATTAAAGTAATAATAATAAAATAAATAATAAATAATAATATAAGACTAATTAAGAATAATAATAATAATAAAATAATAATAATAATAAGATAAAATGATAATAATGATAATAATGATAATATATGATAAATAATAATGATAATAGTAATAATACTAATAATCATCAAATGTTATCCAAATTCTCTCCTTATTCTCATTTTATCATATTATTGTCATGATAATAGAATTCAGGTATTATATCATTATTACCCTATAATTAGCCAGAATCATCAAAAGAATGGAAAAAAACGTCACATTTTGGAGTATACTTCAAAAAGGCGATATTCGCTAGATTTTGCAGCTTCTTCGAATTTGGGATTTTTTTCTTTTACCTTTTTTTTATTATATATGGGACACAATTCCTGTTATTATCATCATTTATTATCATGACTTCATCATTATTATCGTTATCATCATCATTATCATCATCATATCATTATCATCATCATCTTCATCATTATTACAATTATTATCTCATTATTGCAATATTAATTATCATTATTATTGCAATTATTGCAGTTATAATATATATTTTTAAATCTATACTAATAACAAATAAAATAATAAAAGTAATAACAATGATAATAAAATCATAACGTTTTTATAATCAATGATTATATAATTTAATTTTTTTTTTTAAAAAATTATATCGTTATTACTGTAATTATTACTGTTATAATAATTATTTTACAATTATACTAACCAGTAAAAATAATAATGATTGATAATAATAACAATAATGATATTAATAACAATATTCTAACAATTCGATTATTATAATTATACTTATTATTATTATTATTGTCATTATTACGTTATAAATATATTTTTTGGCAAAGAATAATAATAATTAAAGTAATAATAATACTAATAATAATAATAATAACTAATAATAATAATAATAATAATATTGATAATAAATATAATAATGATAATAATGAAATAATAATAATAATAAGTAATAATACTAATAATCCACAAAGGTTATCCAAATTCTCCTTGATTCTCACTTTTATCATCACCTTGTATGATTAATAGAATTCAGTAATTATTAGCATATTACCCGAATAATGCCAGAATCATCAATGAATGGAAAAAAACGTCATTTTGGAGTCTACTCTCAAAAGCTATATTTCGCTAGATTTTGCCGCTTTTAGACTTTTGGGATTTTTTTTATTTTTCCCTTTTTTATTCTATATGGACACAATTTCCTGTTATTATCATCATTATTATCATGACTATCATCTATTATTATCGTATCATCATCATTATCATCATTATCATCATTATCATCTTCATTATCATCATTATTGCAAGTATTATCATCATTATTGCAATAATTATCATTATTATTGCAATTATTACCGTTATAATATATGTTTTTACATCTATACTAATAACAACTACATAATAATTAGTAATAACAATAAATAATAACAATAAATAACGTTTTTATAATCATTATTTATATCATTATTTTAATTAATATCGTTATACTGTAATTACTACTGTTATAATAATTATTTTTACAATTATACTAC
>NC_051390.1:16753230-16755730 GCF_015228065.2 Penaeus monodon
TCCTCTTCTTCCCCTACTCCTCTTCTCCTTCCCCTTCCTCCTCTTCTGCCTCCTCCTCCTCCTCCTCCTCTTTCTCCTCTTCTTTCTCCTCCTCCCCCTCCTTCTCCTCTTCTTTTTCTTCATCCTACTCCTCCTCTTCTTCTTCCTCTTCTTCTTTTTCTTCTTCCTTCTCCTCCTCCTCCTCCTTCTCTTCCTCTTACTCTCCCTCTTCCACTTCCATTTCCTCCTACTCTTCCTCCTCCTCCTCTTCCTCCTTCTCCTCCTCCTCCTCCTCTTTTTCTTCTTCTTCATCCTACTCCTTCTCTTCTTCCTCCTCCTCCTCCTCCTCCTCCTCTTCCTCCTCCTCCTCCTCCTCCTCCTCCTCCTCTTCCTCCTCCTCTTCCTCTTCCTCTTCCCCCTCCTCCTCCTTCTTCTCCTCTTATCATCCTCTTTCTCCTCTTCCTCCTCTTCCTCTTCCTCATCCTCTTCCTCTTCCTCATCCTCCTCTCCTCTTCATCTTTCTCTTCCTCTTCCTCTTCCTCTTCCTCTTCCTCTTCCTCCTCTTCCTCCTCTTCCTCCTCTTCCTCCTCATCTTCCTCTTCATCTTCATCTTCATCTTCCTCCTCCTCCTCCTCTTCTCCTTCTCCTTCCTCTTCCTCTTCCTCCTCCTCCTCTGCCTCCTCCTCCTCCTCCTCCTCCTTCTCTTCCTCCTTCTTCAAATCCTTATTCCCGACGCCTCGCTATTTTCCTTTCGTTATTTCACAGCCGTAATTCCTTCGCGTCACGCTCCCATCGTTACGAATCTCCCGGGGAATCTGACGGGCCGTGTGGGCGTTCTGCACTTACGAGGCAAAGCATGAGCTCCGCCTCACACAGTGCACCTCATTAATGGGCGGCTTCAAATTTCCTCCTTGAAGACGTGAGATTTTCTTGTTTGCATATAGACCGCCTGCTTTCTGCAATAACTCATGCATGATGTGGCAATCAACGTTCTCGCGGAGGAATTTTTTAACCAAGTCAAGAGTACCAATCAAGTGGAAACTGGCTGAGGCCGAGGGTTGGTCTCCGGCGAGGCGAGGGGTGTGAGGTGCTGTGGGCGGCTTGGGCGTGGGCGGTTTGGGTGTTATGGGGTGGGGGTGCAAGTTGTGGGTGTTATGAGGAAGGGGTGTGAGTTTCGGGAGTAGAGGCTAGAGGTGGTTTGGTGTTATGGGGTGAGGGTGAAGGTAGGGGGTACACGTGGTGGAGGAGAAAGGAGAGGGTAGAGGGGGTTGAGGAGAAGGTGGAGGGTGGAGAGAGTGGGAGTAACGGAGAGGGTAGGGGAATGGAGATAGGGGTATTATGGGGAAGGGGTTGGATACGAGGTATTATGGGGAGGGGGGAGGGAACAGAGGCTGTCATGGGAGGAGGAGAGTGTTATGAAGGTACAGAGGTGAAGACAGTGTGTTATGAAGCAGTACAACAGTAGTATATCGGATTAGGAAAGTACTTTATCATTAGATCTAGTAGAGGTGTTTAGGCGTGCCACGGGGTCGGGGAAATTGACAAAGCGTAGGTGAAGGAGGCGGAGTTACGAAGTGATCGATTCTATTGTAACGCGAGAAAGACAGATTTGAGGCAAGAGAAAGAAGAGAGTGATTAATGCTGATCGTTTCGAAAGGGTTAGGTTGTATAGTGAAAGTATTGCTGTAAGTCTGCTCGGACGAAGAAAAAGTTGTTCTATATCGTTATAACTGGTAGAGGGGTAATGATGAGATTAGAAAGAATGAACGGAAAAAAAAGGAAAAGGAAAAGGAAAAAAACTAATAAATAAACAGATAAACAAATAAATAGAAAATATATAATACATAATATATACTACATATAAAAGGTACATTTACACATATATTTTTTTTCATTCTTTCTGCAATGACAGCTGGTCACTAGAAAGATGATAACGATAATGATAATAATGATAATAATATTATTATTATTATTATCATTATTATTATTGTTATTATCATTATTATATTAATAATAATAGTAATAATAATAATAGTAACAATTATTATTATTTCAATTATTATTATTTTTTATTATTATTATTATTATTATTATTATTATTATTATTATTATTATTATTATTATTATTATTATCATTATTATTATTATTATTATTATCATCATTATGATAATAATAATAATAATAATAATAATAATAATGATAATTATATACATATATATATATATATATATATTATATATATATATATATAATGATAATAATAATAATAAAATAATAATAATAATAATAATAATAATAATAATAATAATAATAATAATAATAATAATAATAATAATAATAATAATAATAATAATAATAATAATAATAATAATAATAATAATAATAATAATAATAATAATAATAAAATAATGATAGTAATAATAATAATAGCAATAACAATAATAATAACAATCATGTTAATGACTAACATTATTGCTATCATTATCATTATCATTATTTTATTGTTATTATTATCATTAT
>NC_051390.1:16760730-16773230 GCF_015228065.2 Penaeus monodon
TTATCTTTATCTTAATCTTTATTTTTATCTTTATCTTTATCTTTATCTTTATTTTTATCATCTTTATCTTTATCTTTATCTTTATCTTCAACTTCAACTTCAACTTCAACTTCAACTTCAGCTTCATCATCATTACTATTATTATCATTAATATCATCATCATCATCATCAATCATCATTATTATCACCATCATTATATCATTGTTCCTCCCCATGTATCAGATTAGCGTTATGAACTGTGGCGCTCTTTTTCTAAACTTTCAGTGGTGCTTCAAAACATATCACAGGCATCTAAAGCAAAATTTTATAAATGAACACCATTTTAATTTGCGTCTAAGTAAGCAAATTTCCAAGCCGGGTGAAGCCTCGGATTATTTTAAAATTTGCATTAGACTCCCAAACCTGCAAACAGAGATCCTTATTTTGCATACGCTAAATTCTTGCATGATGATAGTGCTTGGGCTGTTGTTGAGGACTCACTAATTAGGTCTTGTATTGCAGGAAACATCAAGAAATTGTTTACAAATTTTTATCCGCAAGATTCGCCTGTATAAACTCACTGTCTGAGAAAAGATGTGCTTTATACATACCTGCTATGATTCACCTGAATGTCAGACATTTAGTATCTCCTTTTGGCTGAATGGTGTCCGCCTAGTTGGAATTATATAAGTACAAGAGGGAATTAGCATGGACAAATAATGAAATCGAAAAGACAACGAATAACGAAAGCCAGCATGTATGAGAAAGGACGAGAATGAAGACTTTCCAAATCACTAGAACCTCTGAACTTAACTATTTGAGCCTCTGAACCAAACCTTTTGAAACTTTGAACCGAACTATTTTAACCTCTGAACCAAAGCACTTCAAGCTCCGAACCTTACAAAGTATTGAGTAAGAGGGAGCACCAATATAAAAAAAAAATTAACTTAGACTTTATTCAATGCGATGATGAATATGGACATCCTAGCCATGCTTGCGATCCAGACCTATTATACGTGTCAAGTGTGGTCGAGCAAAGGACTTCCAGACCCGCGAGGCCTCAGACTGCAAGCAAAATATCACCCGTTGTTCCATTCTGCTCTCTGTATTGCGTGGCAGAACAGAGGAAGTCACAAGACGCCACGCCCCCGCTGTCAAGAAACTTACACGCAAAATTTGGAGATCGCAGTGACAGCAGCTGCTTCGTTTTGTGAGTTACCTTACAGATTTGAGAATGTATGAGGTAAAGAGAGAAGGGCACGAGAAGTAATGGGAAAGGGAAAGCGAAAGCAGAGAAGGGAGAAGGATGGGAAATGAATGAGTGGGACGTTGGAGCCTGTGCTTGATCACGGGTCGCCCAGAAGGGAACAATAGGGGCCATTACACAACTGACTCTTCTACGTCTCCCTCTCTCTCTTTGAACACCAACAATGAAAACCGGAATATATAAGCAAATCTACTTATGAAAGTCATTATCAATAATGACGTTCGAAGTTTTGACATCCTGAAACCGAAAGTAATCACGTCTGTTGCATCGATAAAAAAATTAGCAACAAAACGCCGAATGCCCAAGTGAACGGAACTGTCATCGACGGCGAAGTGTAAATGACGGGCATAAAAGGGACGACTAAAAGCGAGAGTTGGCTGTCCGGTTGAAGCGCTAAGGCGAAAGGAAAATGATGCAAGGGAGGTTCAAGGAAACGTACTTTCATGTTATCTCCCTCGATATTTTGGCTAAACTGTTGTCTACCGAAGGACTATTTTCCTTGCCTCTTTGTAGATAAAGTAGATAAAGAGCCCTTTGTTTACATAAAAAGTGAAAGTACCAACGAAAATGTTAAAACATGTAAGATTAATGGTTAATGCATTCTTTCAGGGAGATATTAAATATTTTCGCTAGGGATAATTTAGTTAGCTCCCTATCTGATATTCCGGGAAATAGTTCTGAACAGTATTTCATTTGTAATTTAATCTTGGAAATAAATACACTTCATGACAATGTAATATAAATGGCGTCTAATCGTGAAAGGAAGATGAGACATGAACATATCTTTTCCTTTGAAATGTTTACGTGAAAGCACCTACAACCACAGATCATTTCAGAAAACTTGGTAGATTCCAACGTTCGTCCACCTTCCATTTCGAAGCCGAACTTGACGGGCTTCATATTTCTCGAGTCTCCTCTACCTGAACGAAGTCCCAAACCCAAAGGACACCTGCAAACAACACCGGAGGCGACGCAGAGCACGAGCGACCGAAGGACACTCGGCAGGACTCCGACCGCCCTCCCTTTCCATCGCCATCAGGTAATTTTCCTCGCTTGAATAATGACGAGGTCCTGCGAGACAAGAGATCTGGGTAGGGTACCTTTTACGGTCCATCATGGGGTACCCTGCGCATGCCAAACAACATCATAAATAGAAAACTTATATGGTTAACATGCATCGACGGAACGGACGGATAAGCAAAGACGCAGAGATCCATACCGCACTTCTGAAGGGTGAGTTATGGAAGGGCAAAGCCACATGAAAAGGGGAGATCGACTTACAAGTGTACCGACATTTGTGCGAGGGGTCTGCTTTTGTGATGGCATTCAATGACCTGTCGAAGGCGCCCGTTTGTCTACGAGTTTGTTGGCAATGTTCGAGAGTGAGCAGCGGTGCTCTTCGTCTTCTCGTGTCCTCTGCCGTTATCATAGTTCTTCCTTTTCATCCTCTTCGTCACGCAGTCGGAATAACAAAGAAAGATCTTCAGTAGCGCGGAACGACAGACAGAATGGGTAGGAGAAAGAAAAAGAAAGATATGGGCGAAAGCGAGATAAACGGAGAGAGATAAGGAGCCAAAAGATGGATACTCTCATGATCGCAGGCGATCCCTCCTCCCCGCCATCTTAAGAACGAGATTTATAAAGAGCAAACAAACAAAAAAGGCATATCATTCCATCTCAACGATGTAGGGCCAATACGTCACTCAAGGCAGCGAATATGGCACACGGCCTGACCAATGAATGACTAATATCATTCTTACGGGTTCGGCTGACTTGATGAATGGCCCCGTCCTCTCAAAAACACACACACAGGACGCCCGCCTCGTCGTCCCGGCTGGAGTAAAAACCAGTATCTCGAAGTATCTCCTTTTTTCCCCGCGTCTTTCTCCCCAAGGTCTGGTCACGGCTAACATCCCTGCGAATTTGTGAATGTAGATTCTGATTATGATACAGTTCTTCTAGGTTAAGAAGAAGACAAAAAATAAAGAATAAAAAGGAGGACGAGCATCACAAATCGACATCGTTTATCAATATGTGTCCCGCGCTTCCCAATCAATATTGTGAGAGGAATAGCTAGTGACTGCGGCGGTCAAAGGTTTAACATGTGCGTGCGATACTCACTCGATAGGCAAATATGAACAGATAAGATCTATAAGCAAAGGGTGAACTAGAATTTCGCAAAGGCTTTTCCTGTAAATAATTCCTCGGAAGACTCTTAAGCCTGCACCGGGTTTATAGAAGGAAAGTATATCATTGTAGTATATCGGTGAGATAGAGATGTATGCGTTTTGTTTTGTCCGTGGATGAAATATTGTGTGCCAAGTGCATTGTTAGGTATTTGAATTTTATTGATAGAAAATCATGTATATATTAATACCGATATTATATTCTGATTATGTGAAGACAAAGAGGTGTTGTTATATTTATAAATAAATGGTTAATTATTAGCAGACATCACACAACATAGATCTGAACTTTCCAATATGCTTATCGCAAAGTTCTATATACAACATCGGGAGTGTACAAGGCAGGTATGCAAAGTTGCAATGAGCCATGGTGTCAAGTAGGAATAAATTTACTGATAATAGTATTGCAGTCGAGGGGAACACCTAAGGGTTAGCCAGAGCCAAATTCCGAGATACAAAGAGAAAAAAAACACAGCAAAACACAACAGTTACTCTCGACATGTGTTAATTAACTGCTAGGCCATACAAAATCCTAAACAAGCGCTAACAAAGCAGATGCAAATGGCAATAAATCTATGAAACTGTATGGTTTACAGTTACACACTATTTTCCCACTAGATGGCAGCACACTAAATACCGCTCGCAGTCCGTAGTTGCAGGTTGTCTTCTTGCTCGCTAAGTTATGAGGGGAAGATGGCTGTTACCTCGACACTCGTTAACCCGACCCGGATTTATCACGGGCCCTAGACGTTTGATAAACTGTGCCCTGGGCTGAGTCCGTGCTTTTGCTTGTGATAACATCATAATTTCCTTGTTCATGGTGAATCTGCGTTTATCAGAACAAATAAATGTGTTTGGGGCAAGTAAAGCTAACCCTTTGGGTTCAGAAGAATTTCAATTTGAGTTTCTTTGCGAGGAATGCTTGAGTGTCATCACTTAACTGCGGGTTATGATTCAGAGCTGATTGGTGGGATAAGTTCAATACATCCTGAAGAGAGCCTTTCAGCATGAGAACTTTGTTTCCTGAGTACTGGTGGTACACGCCCCTGCTGGTTATCTTGTATTGCTCTACCAGGTGTAACGTTAGTTCATATCCTAGCGACACTTTTTGGCTCCCTTTGTGATTTACATTTCAGAGTGAAACATGACCCGGCGCGCTGAATAATATATATAGAGGTCTTAACATCGCGCGGCATGTCAAAGAAAAAATAAACAGGACAAAAAAAGAATGTCACATTCATAAAACAAAGCTAGCTAGAGATAAGGAAATATTAGGTTTCTCCCACCTCCCATGTGTGTCTTCTCCCGGACGCCCCCAGACTACCGGATTAAGGCTGCCACCGAGGCCGCAGATACATTGCGATTGCGCTGATGACGGTTGGCATCCATCATGGCCTCGTGACGTCTCTTGTTCCTATCCCCTGGGCATCAGCGGGAGCACGAGATAGGGCTTCCTGCAGTCGCTTTTCTTTATCTCTGTCATCATTTCCAGCAGGAGGTAGGAGGGTCTCTGAAACAGCTATATGCCAGGCAGACGCTGGAAGATATCATGCATTTTCTTGTTTGTTGGACTTGTATTATCCAAACAAACTGATATTTTCTCGGTGAACAATGAACTTCACTCCATGTCACCTGTTGCAGCGCCTACCTCGAGCGATGCGTCCTCCGCCCCTCGCCCAGCAAAATACACCATCGCCGGCGGACGTTATCCACAGCTCACGATGTTATAAAAACAGGTTAATGGCACAAAATGCCCTTCCTAATGACAGTGTATTGAAAGGAACAAGTCCGAAGGCCCTGATAGTTCATGCTCCCTTTAATCACCCCCCCAAAAAAAAACTTTTTTTTCTTGTTTGTCTTCTCTTTGAAATCGCTCGATTTTATCTCGACGTTTTCCTCGGGGTGTTTATCGATACCTGTGTCTTAAGTCAACTATCTGCGACGTAACAACCTCCCCGAAGGAACAGGGTGGTTATCTTGAATCATTAAGTACATGTTGGCCCGAGGACATCGCCGCGATACAGGCTGGCAGGCGGAGCTGCTGCTAGGGCTCTCTCTAAACGCTTAAAGGAACTCTCCACTCGTATTTATCACTATCAAGTATTGTTAAAAAACAGGATTCACTTCAGGAAATGAGTATATCTGAATCCTCCATTTCTAGAAAGGATGTTCAAGCAAATCGATTTTCTGCTTGTTTGTTTGCTTGGCTCTTCAGCGTCACCTTCAGGACCTGCCTCAGGGTTTTTGCGTGACCCTGCGCGACCCGGCCGTATGTCTCACCGTTTGACCTTTTCCTACTTCTGTCCTTTCTCTTTAGTTTCTCTTCCCATTCAGACATTCGTTCTTTTGGCACATCGTATATGACATCGGTTATTATATCTCGTTATTACATCCACCCTTATCCAAAATAAAAGTCCTGATTCCTTACGTTCTCTATTATTTTATCATTCCTCAAACTGCGCATCTTGAGTCTTCTTTTTTTCTCCTTCCATCAGAATGTTGCTCTCTCTCGGCGCTTGCATTAGTATCTTTACATTCCCCCTGTCCGTCACACCTCGTCTCCCGCAGCCGTCACTTCGCCTCGCCTTCAGAAGAAGTAACATTTTCTTTTGTGTGAAATCTATAATACCTCGCCTCCATCTCGCTACTTGATCATTTAACTGCATTTTATCACGGGAAAAAAACTCTCAATATCTTTACCGTTTACGCGATGAAAGAAATATGATTTATGGGATTGAGGTTCGGATTGACGGGGGTGTAATTCATGATTTTTTTTCGAACTCTTGCTCTACTGTTAATGTTAAAGCCTCTCTTTCTCTCTTATCCTCTTTCACCCCCCCCCCCTCTCTATCTATCTATCTATCTATCTATCTATCTATCTATCTATCTCTTTATCCTCTCTCTCTCTCTCTCTCTCTCTCTCTCTCTCTCTCTCTCTCTCTCTCTCTCTCTCTCTCTCTCTCTCTCTCTCTCACTCTCTCTCTCTCCTTCTCACTCTCTCTCTCCTTCACTCTCTCTGTCCTTCTCACTCTCTCCTCTCTCTCTCTTCCTCTCCTCTCTCGTCTCTCTCTCTCCCTCTCTCCCCTCTCTCTCTCTCTCTCTCTCTCACTTCCCCTTTCCCCTCTCCTCTCACTCTCTCTCTCTCCTTCTCACTCTCTCTCTCTCTCTCTCTATCTCTCTCTTCTCTCTCTTTCTTCCCCATTCCTCCTCTCTCTTTCTTCTTTCCCTAATTCCTCTCTCTCTCTTTCCCCCCCCTTTTCTTTTCCCCCCCCCCTCTTCCCTTCTCGGCCTTTTTTCCCCCCCCTCCCCCTCCCTCCTCTCCCTTTCCCCTCCCCTTTTCCCCCCTCTCTCTCCCCTTCCCCCTCCTTTTTCCCTTTCCCCCTTTTCCTCTCTTTTCCCCCTTTCCCCAACCCCCCCCCCTTTTCCCCCCCCTTCTCCCTTTTTTTCCTCTCCTCCCCCCCCCCCCCCCCTTTTTCCCTCTCCCCCTCCCCCCCCCCCCCCCCTTTTTCTCCCCCCTCCCTCCCTCTCTTTTGCTTTCCCCTTTTCCTCCCCCCCCTTTCCCCCCCTTTTCCTCTTTTCCTTTCCCTTTCTCTCTCCCCCCTTTTTTCCTTCCTCTTCCCCTCCTCGTCCCCCTTTTCCCCCCCCCCCCATCTTTCCCCCCCCCCCTTCCTCTTTCCCCTCCCCCCCTTTTTCCTCCCCCCCCCCCCTTTCCCTCTTTTTCCCCTCTCCTCTCCCCCTTTCCTTTCCCCTTTCCCCTCCCCCTCCCCCTCCTTTTTTTCCCTTCCTCTCCCCCCCTTTCCCCCCCCCCTCTTCCTCCCTTTCCCCCCTTTACCCCTCCCCCTCTCTCTTTCCTTTCCCCCCTAATTCTCTCTCTTTTCTTTTTTTTCCCCCAATTTTTTCCCCCCTCTTTCCCCCCCCCTTCCCCCCCCCCCTCCCTCTCTTCCCCTTTTTTTTCCTTTCCCCCCTCCTCCCCCCCTCCTTTCCCCTTTTCCTCCCCCCCCCCCTCCCCCTCCTTTTCCCCTCCTCCCCCTTTTCCCCTTTTCCCTTTTCCCTCCCTTCCCCCCTTTTTTCCCTTTTTTCCCCCCCTTCCCCTTTTTTTCTCCCTTTTTCTCTTTCCCCCTCCCCCTCCCCCCCTCCCCCCCCTCCTTCTCTCTCCCCTAAAATTTTTTCCCCCCCAAACCCCTTTTTTTTTTCCCCCTTTCTTTCCCCCCCTTCCCCCCTCCTCCCCCCCCCCCTCCCCCTTTTCCCCCTCTCCCTTTGCCCCCCCCCCCCCCCCCCCTTTTTCCCTTTTTTTTCCCTTTCCTCCCTCTCTTTTTTCCCCCTTTTTTTCCCTTTTTCCCCCCCCCCCCTTTCCTTTTTCTCCCCTTTTTTTTTTCCCCCCCAAAAATTTTTTTTTTTTCCCCCCTTTTTTCTTTCCTTTTCCCCTTTTTCCCTCCTCCCCCTTTTTTCTCTCCCCCCCCCCCCCCTAACCCCCCCCCCCCCCCCCCCCCCCCCTCCCCCCCTCCTTCCCCCTCCCCCCCCCTCCCTCCCCCGGGGGGCCCCCCCCCCCCCCCCCCCCCCCTCTCCCCCCCTCTTTTCCCTCCCCCCCCCCTTTTCCCCCCCTCTCTCGGGCCCCCCCCCCCCCCCCCCCCCCCCCCCCCAAAAGCCCCCCCCCCCCCCCCTTCCCCCTCCCCCCCTAAACCTCTTCCTCCCCCCCCCAACTCTCTCTCCTTCTTTTTTTCTTTCCCCCAAATTTTTTCCCCCTCTCCCTCTCTCTCTCCCCTCTTCTTTCTCCCTTTTTCCCCCCTCTTTTCCTTCCTTTTTTTCCTCTCCTTTTTTTCCCCTTTTTCCTTTTCTCCTTTTTCCCCCTTTTTTCCCTTTTTCCCCTCTCCCTCTTTTTCCCCCCCTCCCTCTCCCTTTTTTTCCTCCTCCCCCTCCTCTCCCTTTTCCCCCTCCTCCCCCTGCTCTCCCTTCCCTTTTTTCCCCCCCCCCCCTTTTTCCCCCCTTTTCTCTCCCTTCTCCTCCTTCTCTCTCCCTTTCTTTTTCCCTTTCCCCTTCCCCCCTTTTCCCCCTTCCCCCCTTTTTTTTTTTTTTTTTCCCCCCCCTCCTTTCTTCTTCCCCCCCCTTTTTTTTTCTCCTTTTCCCCCTCCTCCCCTCTCTCTTCTCCCTTTTTCTCCCTTCCCCCCTTTCCCCCCCTTTCCCTTTTCCCCTTCTTTTTCCCCCCTTTCCCCCTCTTTTTTTTTTTTTTCCCCCCGGGGGGGCCCCCTTTTCCCCTCCCCCCCCCCCCTTTTTCCTCCCCCCCTCTCCGCGACCCCCCCCCCGGGCCCCCCCCCCCCCCTTTTTTTTTCCCCCCCCCCCCCGGGGGGGGCCCCCCCACCCCCCCCCTTTTCCCCCGCCCCCCCCCCCCTTTTTTTTTTCCCCCCCCCCCCCCCCTTTTTTTTAAAAAAAAAAACCCCCCCCCCCCCCCCCCCCCCGGGGGGGGGGTTTTTTTTTTTTTAAAAAAACCCCCCCCCCGGGGCCCCCAAAAAAAAAAACCCGGGGGGGAAAAAAAAAAAAAAATTTTTTTCCCCCCAAAAAAAAAAAAAAAGGGGGGGGGGGGGGCCCCCCCCCCCCCCCCCCCCCCCCTTTTTTTTTTTTTTTTTTTTTCCCCCCCCCCCCCTTTTTTTTTTTTTTTTTTTTTCCCCCCCCCCCCCCCCCCCCTTTTTTTTCCCCCAACCCCCCCCCCCCCCCCCCCCCCCGGGGGTTTTTTCCCCCCCAAAAATTTTTTTTTTTTTTTCCCCCCCCCCCCCCAAAAAAAAAAAAACCCCCCCCTCCCCCCCCCCCCCCCCCCTTTTTTTTTTTTTTTCCTCCCCCCCCCCATCTCTTTTTTTTTTAATTTTTTCCCCCCCCCCCCCCCGGGGGGGGAAAAATTTTTTTTTTTTTCCCCCCTTTTTTTTTTTTTTTTTTTTTTTTTCCCCCCTTTTTTTTTTTTTTTTTTTTTTTTTTTTCCCCCCCCCCCCCCCCCCCCCAAAAAAATTTTTTTTTTTTTGGGGGGGTTTTTCCCCCCCCCCCCCCCCCCCCCCTTTTTTTTTTCACCCCCCCCCCCTTCCCTTTTTCCCTTTCCCCCCCTGGGCCCCCCCCGGGGGGGGGGCCCCCCCCCCCCCCCCCCTTCCCCCCCCCCCCTCCTCTCCTTTTTCCCCCCCCCCTCCCCCCCTTCCCCCCCCCCCCCTTTTTTCCCCCCCCTTCTCTCCCCCCTCTCCCCCCTCTTCCCTTTTTTTTTAAAAAACCCCCCGGGATTTTTTTCCCCCCCCTTTGTTTTTTCATTTTTTCCCCCTTTAAATCCCCAAATTTAAAAAACCCCCCCCTTTCCCCTTTTCTTCTCCCTTTCCCCCTTTCCCCTTTTTTTCCCCCCCCCCCCCCCCCCCCCCCCCCCCCCCCCCCCTTTTTTTTAAAAAAAACCCCCCCCCCCCCCCCCCCCCCGGGGGGGGGGGGGGGGTTTTTTTTTCTATCCCATTTCCCCCCCCCTTTTTTTTTTTTTTTTTTCCCCTTTTTTCCTTTTTTTTCCCTTTTCCCTTCCCCTTTCTCATCCCCTCCCTTTTCCTCTCTTCTCTGCCCCCCTCCTTTTTTCCCCCCTCCTTTTCCCCCCTCTCCCCTCGCCCCCCTTTCCCCTTTTCCCCCTCTCTTTTTTCCCCCCCTTTTTCCCCCCCCTTTTTTCCCCCTTTTTTTCTTTCCCCTTCCCTCCTTCCTTTCTCCCTTCCCCTCCCCCCCGTTTTTTTTCCCCTTCCCCCTTTTCCTTTTTCTTCTCTTCTTTTTTTTTTCTCTCTTCCTTCTCCCTTCTCCTTTTTCCCTTTTCCCCCCCCTCTTTCCCCCTTTTTTCCTTTTTCCTCTTTCTTTCCTCTTCTTTTTTCCCCCCCCCTCTCTCCTCTCTTCCTCCCTCTCTATCCCCCCCCTTTCTCCCCTTTTTCTCTCTCTCTCTCCTTTTCTCTCTCTCCCTTTTTCCCTTCCCCCTCCCCTTTTCCCCCCTCTTTTTAAAACCCCCCCTCCCCCCCTTTTTTTTTTTCCCCCCCCTTTTCCTTTTTTTCCCCCCCTTTTTTTTCCCCCTTTCCCCTTTTTTCCCCCCCCCCCCCTCCCTTTTTTCCCCCTTTTCCCCTTTTTCTCTTTTTTCCCTCCCCCTCTCCCTTTTTCTCCTCTTCCCCTTCCTTTTCTCCTCCTCTTCTCTTTCCCCCTTCCCCCTCCTTCCTCCTCCCCTCTCCTCTCTCCTCTTTTCCCCCCTTTTCCTCTCTCTTTCCCCTTTTCTCTCTTTTCCTCCCCCTTTCCTCCCCCCCTCTCTTCTCCCCCTTTTTTTTCTTCCCCCCCCCCTTTTTTCTCCCTTTCCCCCCCCCCCTCTTTTCCTTTTCCCCCTTTTTCCCCTTTTTTTTCTTTCTCCTTTTCCTCTCTTTCCCCCCTCCTTTTTCTCCTCTCCCCTTTTTCTCTCTCCCTTTTCTCTCTCCCCTTCTCTCTCTTCTCCTATCTCTCTCTCTCTCTCTCTCTCTCTCCCCCCTCTCTTCCTCCTCCTCCTCTCTTTCTCTCTCTTTTTCCCTCTCTGTCTGTCCTCCTCTCTAGCTATCTATCTATCATCTATCTATCCTGTCTTCTTTTCCATCTATCTATTCACATTCTTCCTCTCTCTCTCTCTCTCTCTCTCTCTCTCCCCTTCTCTCTCTCTTCCCTCTCTTCTCTCTCCTCTTCCCCCTCTTCTCTCTCCCCTCTCTCTCTCTCTCCCCCTCTCTCTCTTCTCTCTCCCCTTCTCTCTCCTCTCACTCTCTCTCTTCCTCTCTTCCTTCCTTCCTCCCTCCCTCCCTCCCTCCCTCCCTCTCTCTCTCTCTTTCTCTCTCTCTCACTCACTCACTCACTCATTTTGATAATACAGAATAATGATAAAGCGAAGGCGATACATTTAATTAACAGTGCATCATAAAGTTATGCCAATACATTTAACTAAAAGTATTATAAATAATTACCAGGAATTACCAACCTCACTTGGCATCTTGCCTGACTCGCAATCCGGAACGCTCGCCAAACATATTAAGTAACAAGCATTGTAGCTAAGCATTCCTGGGCACCTACCGACAATCAAGCATGTTGCAGGTTATTGCAAAGCCTCGCACTTGTTCTTGACATTAAGGAATATCTCTCAAAGATACGATGTGGCAGAATGATCCTTATGACCACCTCCTCATTGGTGAATTACCCACCAGGCGTACACCTGCCGCGAGAAGAAACTGTTCCTTAAAAGGTAGTACGAATAATGCCGGACGTTCTGACCCCTTCCCCTGGCTGTTCGTGTGTCCCCCTTCCCTTCCCTCCTCCCTCTCCCTCCCCCTTTCTCCACCGCTAACCCTCCCCTCTCCCTCCTTCACTCCTCATTCCTCTCCTCTCCCTCGTTCACTCCTCATTCCTCTCCTCTCCCTCCTTCACTCCTCATTCCTCTCCTCTCCCTCGTTCACTCCTCATTCCTCTCCTCTCCCTCATTCACTCCTCATTCCTCCCCTCTCCCTCATTCACTCCTCATTCCTCCCCTCTCCCTCATTCACTTCTCATTCTTCCCTCCCCTTCCTACGTTCCTTACTCCTGCCCTCTCCCTCCCTTCTCCCTCCTTCGCTCTTTACTTTCCCTTCCGCCTCCTACTCCTCATACCCCTTATACTCCCTCTCTTCCAGTTTTTACCTCCCCCTCCCTCCTCCACCCTTTCCCTTCCCTCTCTTCCGCGTCTTCCTCTTCCCTCCTTCACCCATTACCTCCTCTTCTCATCCCTCCACTCGCCCCCCCCCCCTTCAGCCACCTCCTCCACACTCCACCACTTCTCCAACACCTTGCATGTTGCCTCCCCTCTCTCTGGTCCCTTGCCGTCCATCCTCCCTTAATGTCAATACTCATTTCATTAAATTTACCTTACTGATCTCTCATCCCGTTCTACTATCCTATTCCTTTTTTGGTTTATAATTTCTCTATTATTCTACTTCGAAGTCTGTGCTCTCCGATTCCTCACTTCCTCATTCGTAATTTCTTTGACTTTTCCTCTGCTTTCCCTTCCTTTCTTTGTTTCTCTACTTGAAGTCATCCTTTTAAAA
>NC_051390.1:16778230-16780730 GCF_015228065.2 Penaeus monodon
GATCTCTCGAAGCCCCAGGCCCCTCCATCAACAGCCCGCGCGCCCAGCCAGCCCCGACACCCTTTCTCTCTCAGCGAGCCCTATATAATCTCCACGAGCCTTTATATCATACCCTCGTTGTCCCCCTCGCCCCCTTCACCCTCAAGCCGCCCACCAATCTTATAGATCCTTCCTCACGCCCCTGACCACACTCCTTTTGCCCTCACACCCTCGGCCAGACCTCTCTCGCCCTCGCCCTTTCCACCGTCACGCCCACTGGCCCGGAGCCCGCCCGCCCTCACGACCCCCCACCCTCAATCTACTTGACCGCGGGGTAGGGCACTCAGCGCATTTATCTCTGCGTCTGGCCGGCCTATGGGTACGTCGTGACACGCGAGATAGTCCTCCGCAGAGACGCGGCTCTTGCCTTAAAAGGAGGACTCCTCTCTCTCCTTCATTAATATGCGAAGCAACGTACCCGAGTTCACCTTGCCCGGAGGCACCAGGAAATTGATTGTTAATGTTTTATATCTTCAACATTCACGGCTTCACATTTTTGCCTCCCCTTTTTTCCACACAATCTTCGGTCTTTCTCGCGAGCGATTAATCAGAGCGTGGTGTCAGCGTCTTCATCAAGCGGCGCACTTACCAATTGATAATCGCTCATCAATCAGGTAATGGAGCACATAATGGCGCCGGCGATAATACTACGGAGGCAGCGTGGAGCGAGGGTACTGCTGGCCCGACACGATTCCCAGCAAGGGGCTCCTTCACCCCCCCCCCTCACGTCCTCTCCTCTCCCCTCTTCTTTCTTCCTCCTCCTTAGACTACGTTTCGGTGAAACTCGAAAGCGCTTTGGCCAGTGGTATGTTCTGTTCTGACATCGGCGTAGGTTCAAGGCATGTTCACAGTGAGTTCTGAACCCTAGAATTATGCTATCCTTTCTATGTTAATTGTTCTGTGACCTCAGGTAATTATATAATTTAGGATAATTACATGTGATTAATGCTTCTAATATTGGGGATCTTGTTGGAACCAGTAGAATGCTCCTGAGTGCAAATAGTGGTCCTTCAAATGCTAATCCAATTGTTACCGCTAACAACTGGTAGTGGCTACGCTTTGTATTTGGGAGTGAAGAAACATTTTATATTTATCTTCATCATATTTTAAGCTATAACTAGCATTCTCTTGTGGTTTTTAAGACAATGCACGAAAGTCACTGGATCAGCTTCTGGGCCAAGAACAACGAGTAGTGTCGATTTTTTTCTTACATTTATTGCCTTGTTATGATTTTTGGTTGGTTGTATCTTGCTGTTTGAGTATATGCTGTACGTTGTTGTCTGCCTTCCTCCGTCTCTCTCTCTCTCTCTCTCTCTCTCTCTCTCTCTCTCTCTCTCTCTCTCTCTCTCTCTCTCTCTCTCTCTCTCTCTCTCTCTCTCTCTCTCTCTCTCCTCTCTCTCTCCATAGCTATATATTTCCCCTTATTCTTTACTTTCACTGTACACATACACACACGTATGCACGCACGCGCTCACACACGCCCGATTGCATGCACACACGCACACACACACACACACACACACACACACACTCACACACACACACACACACACACACACACACACACACACGCACGCACACACACACTCAGATATATATATATATATATATATATATATATATATATATATATATATATAATATATATTGTGCATGTATGTATGTATACATTAAATACTGCCTCGTTCATAAACTGGGCAATTTCAGTCTCACTCTTTCCAAGAAATGGAAAAGGATGAGAAGAGAAAACGCAGTATATCGCGTACCGTACATTTCAGTATAAGAGGTAAAACTCTTAATCGACATTTTTAGATAACTTATATCTGTGTCGTCCTGCAGTCGGGAAAACCGTTTTCTTGATTAGCTACTTTTGACACAGACGCAACAGAATCGACATTAGAGAGCCATATTTCTGGCGACAATGAGGAGTGTCTTCCTTTTGCCAAACGTACGGGTTAGGAGGCAAGAGAGGAAACCAAACATACATGTTGGGAGGCAAGACAGGGAACCAAACATGAAAGGTAGGAAGCAAGAGAGGGAACAAAACAGGCACATTAGGAGGCAAGAGAAGGTACCAACATGCGAGTTAGGAGGCAAGAGAAGGTACCAACATGCGAGTTAGGAGGCAAGAGAAGGAACCAATCATGCCAGGCAGGAGGCAAGAGAGGGAACCAAACACGCACATTAGGAGGCAAGAGAGGGAACCAGACATGCGAGTTAGGAGGCAAGAGAGAGAACCAAACATGCGGGTTAGGAGGCAAGAGGGGACCAAACATGCGGGTTAGGAGGCAAGAGGGGACCAAACATGCGGGTTAGGAGGCAAGAGGGGACCAAACATGCGGGTTAGGAGGCAAGAGAGGGGACCAAACATCAGTCTTGAAGAATATTTCACCGTATTTTGAGATCCATTTGATGCAGTTAATAACGCTGTGGCGTCAGTATTGTAATTTGACCAAAGCAA
>NC_051390.1:16790730-16795730 GCF_015228065.2 Penaeus monodon
TATCCCCATATTTTTTTTTTTCTTTGGCCTTTCCGCTTTTCCCTTCCCGCGCGCCGGTGCATATCCGAGACCTTTGCTCCGCGCCACGTGTCAAGCAAATGCGATTTTGTGCTTATTAAAGTCACCGAGTATATTTTATTTCAAATCTTATTTAAAACCCATTCATTTGTACGTCTGTCAGCCCTGTAACATGCAGGAGTCGAGGGGTAAAAAAAAATTCAGACTTCAAATACTTGAAGTAAAAACAGACGGGGATCCGTGTGAATGTGTGTGTGGGTGGCCGTAAATGAATGAATGAATAAATAAATAAATAAATAAATGTATAATATATATAATATATATTTTATATATATAATATATATAATAATATATATATATATATATATATACATATATTATAGTATTATATATATATATGTGTGTGTGTGTGTGTGTGTGTGTGTGTGTGTGTGTGTGTGTGTGTTGTGTGTGTGTATGTGTGCGCGTGTGTGTGTGTGTTGTGTGTGGTGTGTGTGTGTGTGTGTGTGTGTGTGTGGGTGGGTGGGTGTGCATGTATGTATATATACATACATATATATGTATGTATGTATGTATGTATATATGTATATATATATATATATATATATATATATATATATATATATGTATATGTGTGTGTGTGTGTGTGTGTGTGTGTGTGTGTGTGTGTGTGTGTGTGTGTGTGTGTGTGTGTGTGTGTGTGTGTGTGTGTGTGTGCATGTGTGTGTGTGTATGCATGTATAGATAGATAGATATATAGTTTGTTAGATAGATAGATAGATAGAAAGATAGACAGATAGTAAAATAGGTAGATAAATATATATAAATATGGAAAGATGGATAAATGAATATGAATATAGAAATATGGATAGAGAGATATAAAAAACAGATAGATAGCTATACATATAGAAATATAGATATATTTATAGATATAGATATATAAGTAGACAGACAAACAACTATAGATGCGTGTGTGTGTGTGTGTGTTGTGTGTGTGTGTGTGTGTGTGTGTGTGTGTGTGTGTGTGTGTGTGTGTGTGTGTGTGTGTGTGTGTGTGTGTGTGTGTGTCTAAACAGACAAGTGAATCAGCATGCGCCAACTGCTGGAATGAGTGAGCAGATGATATATAAAACAGTTAATCCACCAGTAAAAAGATGAAAGGCAAAGATTAAAAGTATTATTTTTGTGGAATAGGAAAGGATTCCTGCGCAGTGGAATCGCACCGTCTTGGCCTGAACTTCCTCCAAAATATGAGCATGCACTTTCTCCAAACGCTGTCCAGTTTTACAAATTAGTATCGAATTAATCATACAGTTAGACGGGTTGCACGAAAATGCTCAAATTTACGATTCCGTGTTTGCAGAAAACTATTACTCAGGGCTTACACGTTACAACCCCACAGCCTACGCCTTTCGTTGCATCGTCGGGAAGTGTAAACGTCACGGAGATTGATGGCACAGATTTTAAGGAGTTTCTTTCTCCGCCCTTTTGATTTTTCTGTTGTGTTGTTGGTTCTCTATCTATCTCTATCTCTATCTATTTATCTATCTACCTATCTATATATCTCTCTCTCACTCACTCACTCACTTCCTCTTTTTCTTTCTCTTGTTTTACTCAGCACAAACGAGGGCGTCGTTAGCCTGGTGAAATACTTCTTAAAACGTTTTAGTTGGTCAATGAGTTAATTAAACTGCATGGATATATTTTCTGAACTGGGTAAGACATATGAACATATGGAAAGTAATGAGGGTTTGAAGAGGTTGTCGCGCTTTCGAATCTACGGAAAGTAATCACCCAATTTCAGTAACCTCGTTACCCATGTTGCATCGGCTGTATAGCTAAAATTACTGTAAATTATATCACATTCGCGCTTCAGGTAATTTTACAAGGATAGTGATTTGATTTGAGAATCGGACTAAAATACCATAAGATTCCGCCCTTACAACCTGCAAATATACGATTTCTTTTATTTCGGTTTAATCAAAGGTTTTCCTTTACCTTTGTAATGACGCATCGGCGCTAACTACAAAACCGTTTTCAGTACGTTATATTGAATTAAGCATCATTGGCTAGTGCGCCTGTGTCTGTTGCTTTACGTGTGCTGGAGCCCAAACATTCTCGATAATGTCCTTGTCCGTATGGAGCGGCGTCCACTGCGCCAAGCTTGTTGACGACGCCGCACAGCATCCGCTACATTAACAAAGTTTGCTGCATTTGGTCATGCTTGCTGCCAGCGCCAGCTCATTGCCACGCACCGCCGAGTGCATACATAAACTTCACCAGTCATTCAAGTCGTTTCTTCATATTCATGAGAGACGACAAACACATTTATCTTCTTCCATCTCCTTTCTCCGTCTCTCCTTCTCCTCCTCAGCCTCCGCGCGCGCATGACGGGGCAGCAGCGAGAGTGAGCGACGCGCATGCCCCGAGAGAACAAAATGTCTGCCGGGAAAAGTGCCCTTCATCGCCCCAAGTCCCAGGCATGTTGACAGAATATTTATGTCTCAATTGCAAGGCCCACGTCGGCTCCGGTGATGGAGTGGCCCGACCTGCTTTCTTTAAAAGTTCGATTCTTCTCCGAGTTGCCTCCTCGGATATTCTGGCTCCTCAACTGTCTCCCAACCAGCCACCACGCGGATCGCGCCCGGCCGTCGGCGCCCGTGCATTCTCGCGTGGATGTACGACGTTGGGAAGCTTTGTTTGTATAGTTGGATGATTTGTGTGTGTTTGCGTATGCGCAAATAGTGTGTGGATTAATGAATACTATTAAAGGTGCCTTTTTGTTTTCTCATATTAGTTTGTATTTGAGTGCGCAATGTCAAGGGTATTTTAGAGAAACTAAGTAGACATTATATTAATAAATTTACGTAATATGTGTGAATTAGAGTTCGCATGGGTGTGGTAATATTGTTGATGAGTCGAAGGTCATGGCAACAACAGTGTACAGGATAGTGTCAAAGTGATCTTCATTTATAGCTTAGGTGACGGTACATAAGCTTCTGATCTCGGTCTTCGCTTAGAATATATATCAGCAGCACTTTTGCAATATGTTAATGTCTTTAACCCGTTACATTCCCTCTGGTTACGATCATTTCCAGTTCCCAAGAAACTGAATGTTATAAAAGATGATGACACATTCTTTAATGGAAAATTCTAACGTTTTGAAGCGATGATCATTCTGAAATAAAGATGACGTTTGCTTACATATGTAGATCATAGATCTGAAACAAAATTATAGACACTGTAACGTTTACACATAAAATCGATGTTGTTAATTGTGAAAGATATTATAGGTATGTAAACCGATCTTTTTAAAATTGTAATATTTTTTTCTGTGGTGTGAATACCCCCCGAGATTATAATTCTTTATAGAGAGTTTGAAACTAACTCACAGCGACTGTATAATTTCTGGGCAAGTAAAAGAGCAAATGCCAGAAAGAGGAAAATCGTTGTGTGCACAGCTAGTTGCGCATGCTCGTGGTAGGAGCGAGGATGAGACTCTGCAAAGTGCTTGTGACAGGAGTGGTTTTCGCTTTCGTGTCTGAAATCGTAATCAGCGCCTGGCTAATTCTGATTGCAATGGCGGGCGGTCCTACGGTGTTGTTAGCTGCCTACGGTATTGCAGGCATATGACATCGGTGTCGGCCGACATTCCTGAGGCAACATAGTGAGGCGAGGAGATATGACACTGTCTCGAGAATATACAGAATCTCTTCTATAAATGCCACCCTTTATGAGATAACGGAGATTACGAGAATTTTGGATCACCAGATAAGGTTACGTAGTCGTCGCCGCCGCTCGAGGCCGTCTGCGTTGGATACATTGTCCGAGGCGCAATTATTTTGATTTGGGCCGAACAATGGCGCCCTGCTCGATATCAATTCGTGCCGAGAAAATGACGCTGAAATACTTGCGCGACGCTGCCCGACTTTTGCTAAGGTGCAAAGATAACAGATTGGACTTAGCGGGTGATGTATAATTCCCCGAGTCCTCTGACCAAACGCGGACGAGGACGCCACTAATCGAAGTGTTGACGGCGCAGAGGCTCATTTACAGCGACAATTACAAGATCTTATCACCAGAAAATTGATACCTGTGCTTGCCACTGGTTCTGCATTCTCAAGCTCCCTCCCCCTTCCCCCGCCCCCCCTCCTTCTCCTCCATGCCCGCCCCTTCCGTCTCATCGCCTCCTCCTCCTTTTCTTCCTCCTCCTCCTTCTCCTTCTCCTCCTCCTTCCTCCTCTCCTCCTCCTCCTCCTCCTCCCCTCCCCCCCCTCCTCCTCCTCCCCTCCCCTCCTCTTCCTCCTACCCCTACCTCCCCTCCTCCCCCTCCTCCCCCTCCTCCCCTCCTCCTCCTCCCCCTCCTCCTCCTCCTCCTCCTCCTCCTCCTCCTCTTCTTCTTCTTCTTCTTCTTCTTCTCTTCCTCCTCCTCTTCCTCCCTGCTCCCGTCTCTTCCCCCGCCTCCTCCTCCTCCTACCCCTACCCCTCCCGCCGCTCTCCCCCTCCTCCCCCTCCTCCCCCTCCTCTCCTCCCCTCTCTCTGTCTCCCCCATCAAGTCCTCAATTTTCTTCCCTTCTTTTCCTCGTCCTTCTCCTCTCCATACTCCTTGTTTCTTTCATCTCCCTCTCTCTTTATCCCTTCATCGTCTCCTCCCCCTCCGTGTCTCCCCTTCCTCCTTATCGCCCCCCCCCCACCCCATCTTTAATGCCGTTTCTTCAACTTCATCACACCCTCACCTTATGCTTCCCTTTCGCCACGCCCCCATCAGCGCTTCCCCCTTCGCCACGCCCCCATCAGCGCTTCCCCCTTCGCCACGCCCCCATCAGCGCTTCCCCCTTCGCCACGCCCCCATCAGCGCTTCCCCCTTCGCCACGCCCCCATTAGAGCTTCCCCTTCGCCACGCCCCCATCAGCGCTTCCCCTTCGCCACGCCCCCACAAAAGCTTCCCACGTCGCCACGCCCCCATCAGCGCTTCCCCTTCGC
>NC_051390.1:16805730-16810730 GCF_015228065.2 Penaeus monodon
CTCTCTCTATCTATCTATCTATCTATCTATCTATCTATCTATCTATCTATCTATCTATCTATCTATCTATCTCTCTCTCTCGCTCTCTCTCTCTCTCTTTCTTTCTTAATCTCTCTCTCTCTCTCTCTCGTCTCCCCCCTCCTTCTCTTTCTCTTTCTTTCTCTCTCTCTCTCTCTCTCTCTCTCTCTCTCTCTCTCTCTCTCTCTCTCTCTCTCTCTCTCTCTCTCTCTCTGCTACCTGACCAGTGTTTTTTTTCTTTTCTTTAATTTGTACACAGTACTTTATTCTGTTATAACTTATTATCATAATTTTTAAGTAGTGCACTTACGCCACACCTCCAGGCAAGTATATAATACACACCAAGTAGTCTTAACAGTGAACCCAAGATGAGAATTCCAACAGCTCACCTCCTGAATACTGATTGAACATCCAGTCTTTATAATCACACAAGCAACACGTTGAACCCGCTACGCCGACCGAGAGAGTGAAGGAAAGGGCGAGAAGTAACGGCGGTGAGATGATCATTTCTTTAATCATCTCGCGCGGCTTATCTCGGCAATATCAGCAAACCAAAAATTAATGAATCCACGAACGGAGGTGCTTCGGTTAGCTAACGGCCGGTGATAAATGTTTTCATAATTCACAAGTATACGTAACGAGCTCACCGCTACGACCCCCCGCTGGACGCAAGTATGGGTGGGGGGAGGAAGGGGAAGGGGAAGGGGGACCTGAATGAGTGTGTAGGGGGGGAAAGGGAGGTTAAAGAGTGTGTAGGAGGAAGGGGGGAAGGGGACTTAAAAGAGGTGCTAGGAAGAGGGAGGAGCTAAAATCGTGTGCAGAGGGAAATGAAGGGAAGGGGAGAGCTGAAATCGTGTGTAGCGGGAGATGGTACGTATAGGGAAGGAGGGTAAAAATGTGTGTTGGGGGAAACGAAGAAGGGTTGGGGGGGGGAGCTAAACGTGTGTGTCTAGGAAAGGGGTAGGGGAGGGAGATCTCCATACCTTCGACCCTTCATCAACATGTATTACCTGTGCAGCATAAAATCCGTGTGATGAATCGAATTACCTTTATGGCAAGAGACTCCCGTTGTATGATGATGAATCCCTGGCACTCACGCCTCACTGTAATGAGTTTGAGAGGAATGGACGCTACCTGGCACGCCTCGTCTTCATCGTAATTATTGTCTGAACATTAAGATTCAGTCGGTGTTGTGTTCGAGGTTTTCGTTGGCAAGAAAGTGTGATTATAGACAGCACAGAGGGTCTCTCCATTAAGAAGAGAATAGTAGACCAATAACAGTGATTAAAAAATAGGTAATGATAACAGTGATGATAATGACAATGATGAATGATGATGATGATGGTGAGGAGGAGGAGGAGGAGGAAAAGGAGGAAAAGGATGAAGATAATAGTAATAATAATAATAAAAATAATATAAATAATAATAATAATAATAATAATAATAATAATAATAATTATTATTATTATTTATTATTATTATTATTATTATTATTATTATTATTATTATTATAATAATAATAATAATGATAATAATAATAATAATAATAATAATAATAATAATAATAATGATAGTAATAATAATAATAATAGTTATAATAATGGTAATTACGAATGCTGTTGTTGATGATGATGAGGAGGAGGAGGAGAAGGATGAAAATAATAATAAAAATAATGATGATAATAATAATGATAATAATAATAATAATAATAATAATAATAATATAATAATAAAAGTGATATAATAATAGTGATGATGATGATGATGATGATAACAAAGATGATAATATTGATAATAATAAGGATAATGATAATAACAACAACAACAACAACAACAACAACAATAATGATAATGATAATGATAATGATAATAATAATAATAATAATAATAATAATAATAATAATAATAATAATAATAATAATAATAATAATAATAATAATAATAATAATGATAATAATAATAATAATGATAATAATAGTAATAGTATTACTACTACTACTACTACTAGTAGTAGTAGTAGTAGTAGCAGTAGTATTAGTAGTAGTAGTAACAGAAGCGATAACATTAATAATAACAATAATGATACCAAGAATTAGTTTCCGATCTCAGAAGTGTCGCGTTAATGTCCCGAAAGTATTTTTAAAGAGTTTCTTCACTTGTTAAAAAAATGAATCAAAATATAAAACATAAAAGGCTTTCACCTCTGCTCCACCATCAGAAATGCCCTACCTGTGTGCTGAAAGTGTTTATAGATAGTTTCTCCATCTAAAAGAAAGTTTTTAAAAAATCTGATTTGGAAATATAAATCACTCGCAACTGATAATCATTTCCAATTTCAGGAACACCCAGAAATATATACTGCCTCTTTACCCTTGGCATATACCAGTCTTCTTATTAAGTAAATGCCAAGTCATTACCACCTCACCTTCCTCACGATTCTGCCGTCGACTTTTAGCCCTCTGTTCGCCTTGTTTACATTCGGCTGTCTACCTGGTTTTTCCTCATTCTTGGGCCTCGGGTGTTAAGAACAGGGGCTGGAAAAAAGGGTTTGCAAAAATATTTCACACCTTGTCAATTGTCTTTCTTTTATCTCTTTCTTTGTCTTTCTTTCTTCCTTTCTCTTTTTATTTATTTCTAATTTTCTTTCTCTTTTTCGTTTTCTTTTTTCCACTCTCTCTCTCTCATTCTCTCTATCTCTTTCATTCTCTCTCTCTCTCTATCTCTCTCTTTCTCTTTCATTTCTCTCTCTCTCTCTCTCTCTCTCTCTCTCTCTCTCTCCTCTTTCTCTCTCTCTCTCTCTCTTTCTTTCACTCTCTCTCTCTCTCTCTCTCTCTCTCTCTCTCTCTCTCTCTCTCCTCTCTCTCTCTCTCTCTCTCTCTCTCTGTTTGATATACTTATACGTTATACATATATATATCTAGATCGACAGATAAATACATGTTCAGATAGACAGACAAACAGCTGAGAGATAGAAAGATGAAGAGATAGACAGATAAACAGATAGGTAAGTAGGTAAGTAGACCGATAGATAGACAGAAAAATCATCAACATCATTATCATCGCGAGTTTATTTAGTACACTACAGTAGTGTTACCGTTTGGTATTTTTACTGCTAAGCTCAGCAATGAAAAGTGTTTTTTGTTAACGAACTCGTGTGATCTGAATTTGACAATGAACTTTACAAAATTTGGTAACGAGCAAAGATCAATGGAGGCTGAAGAGAGACTGAAAATATCACTTAGATACACAATTGGTGTTATTCTTTATCATCAAGTGTATGAAGCATGGCCCAGTTTTTCTCTCGTTGAAAGAAATACTTTTTTTTTTCAAATACCTAATTCATAAATTTCCCAGATGAAGCATATCCAGGTTAGATGGATGTGTAAGAGATATATGATTCTGGAAAATAAGGAACTGAAAATAAGAGAGTGTTAGGTCAGATTAGGGATCACCAGTTAAGTAATAAATATCATATATTACTTTAGAATGATAGTTCATAAACTTTTCTTTGAAGATAAAACAATTTTCCCTTTATTTACACCTTCTCAATTTAACCCTCTTAAAAATCAACTTTAGACAATAACCATGTGTTTACAACCAAAGATATGCATAATGAAAAAGCAGAAATTTCTGTCCTCCATAAAACCTTTGCTTAATCTGTATATCGTGTAGGCCTACGTCGCCCAGGCCATTGTTTGATATTCCGTTTAGCAATTGCAAGCTGATCAGCAGCGGATGAAGGGAGATCGGATCAGTGATGATGATGTTGCTGCTGTTGATGTTTTTATCATCTTAAAGAATTTGGCAATGAGCAATGTTGCACTGCAGGGCAAGAGCCTCCCTCACCCCTTCAGTTTCTCTCAAACGTTTATTTTGTTTTGAAATTCATTAAATAGATTTCGTGGAGGTTTGTTGCCATGGCCTGTGGTGAGGTGCCATTGCGGAACTTCGCTCTGCCATTGCCGTCTTTGCCTGACTGGATACTCCCACTAACATCACCTGTTGTACGTTTATGTATAAGGGATATGCATATATATGTATACATTTACCTTATATTTCTTGATTGAGTTTTGCGAATGAAAGGGTTATCATATACATGTGCTGGCGTGCAAATCAATATATATATATATATATATATATATATATATATATATATATATATATATATATATATATATATATATATATGTGTATATGTATATGTGTGTGTGTGTGTGTGTGTGTGTGTGTGTGTGTGTGTGTGTGTGTGTGTGTGTGTGTGTGTGTGTGTGTGTGTGTGTGTGTGTGTGTGTGTGTGTGTGTGTATGTGTGTGTGTGTGTGTGTGTGTGTGTGTGTGTGTGTGTGTTTTGTGTGTGTGTGTGTGTGTGTGTGTGTGTGTGTGTGTGTGTATAGTCAAGAAGCCGAACCAGCATAAAGCAGTTGTTGTTTCCCCTGGTTTAGAAAGTCGGTATTTTAACGATAGCATTACATATAAGGTCAAGAGTAATGCTTTTTCGCAAAATCACTGCGATTGAAAACGCACTTAGTGAATCACATATCCATAGGATAAGGATTTTTTTCTGAGCATTAGCTTCTTTTTATTTCCCATCATATCAGAAATATAGTTATTTAAAAATTAAATCAACACATCATTTTGTAATTAATGGAATATATTGACGACGAAAGTTTATATTAGTATGCATTATCGAGAACAGAAACGAAAAATGCATTTCACTTATATTAAACTAATACATTATGAGATCGCAAAAACAAGTTTCAGCAATTATAAGCAGACAATGACGATAATACCATCTTCTAAAGTGATATCAGGCAGCTGTGTCCTCGAGCCGCTTGCAATGCCCGAGTCGTGCCTGGACCTCTGCCTCGAGTGCTTTTAAAGTCACACGATTCTCGCATAGTTCGCGTTTTTAAATTCATTTCTTATCTTAAGTAATCACATTTTCAAACTGTCTTCTATTTAGCACCAGTGGTGTCTTTAAAA
>NC_051390.1:16815730-16820730 GCF_015228065.2 Penaeus monodon
AGGTCATATGTCAAGGTGTTGGCATGATGGCTGAACCCAAGTCGCCTGCTGATGTTCCTTCTGGCCAACTGTCGGCGGAGAGGAAACGGCCTCCGATTGTTCGTTGGCTTGCCTCCGCGGCGGAATTCCTGTGGGGATATTTTTGGAAGGACGAATGTCAGACTCGCATTCATGGCGGGATTTGCACTTTATTGCCCTCTCAAGTCATCCGAATATTCTGCAAAGGTCTCCACTATTGTCTTATCTCAGACTCTGATGCATATATCTTTTGTGCGGCGCTGCATAATCCCTGTATGAGAGATACTTCGGGGAACAAGAGGGGTAAATCTCTATGCAAAATGGCGGCCACAAAGAATGCATGTAAGCCGTGAGTGGACATAAGTTAGATCTGGCTACTATATAAACGTCAGAGGTGGACTCGGGCCATCATTAACCTTCCAGCAGCCGCCCCGACAGTTCCTCCTACGCTCCACCATGTACTCAGGAGACTCATTTTACGCGTATTAATTCGGCTACCTGACGGCGCCTTCCCCTTGCGCAGCCCACTCTGATGGGACGCAGATTGAGGCGGTCTGGCCTGCTGCGCCGTGGCCTGCTTTGTTTTATTTTTTTTTTACTTTTATATGTGTTATTCTTAATGATTTCCACGTTATACCAACTTCTCGAGAAGGATTTACCTTTTTTTCTGTACACCAAAGTTTTCTTTTGAGTATGATGGATGTTGTCGGCGAATGTGTGAACTGTGGTCCTCTATTCCTTGGGTCATTCGTGAGGCTTTTATCTCTGCCGCTTTCATCCGCTCTCATTGATGCCTCACTCTTTTTTACTGAAGTTTTAAAGACCTAATTTGCATTTGGTGTTTGCCTTTATTGCTCCCATTTGGGTATACCACGCGCACGTTGAGCCCTCCTTTATTCTACGGTATTTCTCATGTCTTCGTTAATTCTCCTGAGCACATGATCATTGGCTTTATACTATGGAATATCTCTAGCAACTCTCAAAGATTTTTTTTCTCTCTTTTCACTCTCCCTAACGAAAACGATATACGAAAGGATTAGAGGAGAGGAACGGAATAAATTCAATTATACGGCGGCATTTCAAAAATTCCCTTGCAATCCTGCAAAGGCACAACGCACCCGCTTCTTCATTTGTTCCGACCACAGACGGGTAATGTTCTTTCGTCCAATGGTGCATATGCAACGTTTCCCGCTCGGAGAACCTAATTTGTTGGACGTTACGGAGAAGGAATCTAATCTTGTCTGAACCCTCTTAGATGTCTTCTTTGTAGCGGATTCCTTGTGCTGTTCGCTGTTTCTCAATTAAGCGACCGAGAGTCTCCCTGTTCCGTTTGTCTTGCAGTCTTAGCGTCCAGGGAGGTTCTGTGCCGCGATTTCAGAAACAGTAACAGGGAAGGCGGAAGAAAGTGCGACCAAACTGCATCGATTTATTTCTGTGAGTTTATGTATATCAATTACTGGTGTATTGTTTGTTTGTTTGGTTTGTTAGCAAAGCTTCTGGTATGAGTTCTCAAAAGATTACAAAAGACTTCATCTCTATTTTTAAAAAATGAAAACAAAAGAAAATTAATCAGCGATGTATTAAGACATTCAGGAAATTCCTGGAAAATTTTTAGTATCTGTTGGAATTTACCGGATACTAGATTTTAATTATTTTTTCATGAACATTTTTGAGTTCCTCTTAATCGTACACATGTTCAGCACACGAGAAATATATGGAATTTTCTTCAGAACCACTACATTACCATACTTGAAATTCCCTTTCCAAAATGCTCATACCATCATTTCATCACAGGACTCTAAGCCTGGTCCTAAAAGGAAATTCAGGTTCCGGAAATAACAGCACACCATTTCGCCGGTGTGATTCCACGAAGAGCGAAGGGCAGGAGGCCGGGCGCGCTCGCCACCGCCGTCCACCACGCCCACTGGATAACCCCGTAGCAATTACTTACCAAAAGCGGTCTCGCCGAAATGTCAATCTCTGCTTTTTTTTACCCTCAGTCTAGATACAATACTGGTCACTCTTTTGTCTTTCGCTCTTTCTCTCTCTCTCGTCTCGTTTATCTTTGTTCCTTTATTCCTTGTATCTGTGTGGTGATATGTCTGTGTGTCTCCTGTTTTCACCCTCGGGCTAGATACAGTATTGGTCATTTTTTTGTTTCTCTCTCTCTCTCTCTCTCTCTCTCTCTCTCTCTCTCTCTCTCTCTCTCTCTCTCTCTCTCTCTCTCTCTCTCTCTCTCTCTCTCTCTCTCTCTCTCTCTCTCTCTCTCACTCACTCCCGTCTCGTTTATCTCTCTTCTTTTATTTCTCTCCTCTTTTCTTTATTTATTTATCTCCACTATATCTGTATGTTGATATGTCTAGACGCAATACTAGTCGCTCATTTCTCTCTCTCTCTATCTATCTATCTATCTATCTATCTGTCTGTCTATCTATCTATCTATCTGTCTGTCTATCTATCTCTCTTCCTTTATTTCTCTCCTCCTTTCTCTACATATTTATCTATCCCTACTATATCTGTATATTTGCATGTCTCCTTTTTTCACCCTCAGTCTAGATACAACACTGGTCACCCTTTTGTCTTTCTCTCTTCTGCTCGTCTCGTTTATCTTTCTTCCTTCATTTCCCCTTTCTCTCTGCATTTATATATTTTCACTGTACTTGTATACTCATATGTTTGTGTCTCCTTCCATTTAGATGATTATTTGTTTTCCTATCTCTTTCTCTGCCTTTTGTTTACCTAAAATGTCTCATTTGATATGGCTGTTTTTTTTTCATATATGTTCGTGCTTCTGTTGAGTGTTTGCGTATTTCTTCGTTTATGATATTATTGTATATATATGCTATACATGTACTTTTCGACAACATCTTGTTCCATGATGATGTACTAATATTTCTGTGTCTTTCTGTCTTTGTCTGTCTGTCTGGCTGTTTCTGCCTGTCTCTCTCTTTCTTCATCTCCTCTCTCTCTCTCTCTCTCTCTCTCTCTCTCTCTCTCTCTCTCTCTCTCTCTCTCTCTCTCTCTCTCTCTCTCTCTCTCTCTCTCTCTCTATCTATCCGTCTATCTATCTATCTATCTATCTATCTATCTATCTATCCATCTCTCCTTCTCCCTCTCTCTCTCCTTCTCCCCCTCCCTCCCTCCTCTCCCTTCCTTTCTCCCTTCCTCTCTCTCTCTCTCTCTCTCTCTCTCTCTCTCTCTCTCTCTCTCTTCTCTCTCTCTCTCTCTCTCTCTCTCTCTCTCTCTCTCTCTCTCTCTCTCTCTCTTTCTCTCTCTCTCTCCTTCTCTCTCTTTCTCTAGATTTAAGTTTTGTATACTTAAGATACTGTATTTTCCATTGATTCTCTTCATCTCTATTTTTATCATAATTTTCTATTCACTTCCTGTTCTTTGTGCTACTTTTTTTTATACTTTTCCTTGCTTATCTTATCCTTACTCTATAATTGCATTCCTTATCTTTATTTCATACTTATTCTTAACCTTATTAGAATTCCTCCTTTTCCTCCTCCCGTTTCTTTTTCTTGTTCTTAGTCTTAGCGTTCACATAAAATATATTCTTTCCTCTGAACACAGTGAGGTAATTCTTCAAAATACCTTATCTGCTTCTCTAGATAACAGCATGTTCTCTTGTTCCTGTAGATAATTTCTCTCTCTCTCTCTCTCTCTCTCTCTCTCTCTCTCTATCTATATATATATATATATATATATATATATATATATATATATATATATATATATATATATATATATATATATTATATTTTATACAATATATATATACATATATAAATATATGTGTGTGTGTGTGTGTGTGTGTGTGTGTGTGTGTGTGTGTGTGTGTGTGTGTGTGTGTGTGTGTGTGTGTGTGTGTGTGTGTGTGTACTACAGGACCCTTCATGAATAAGTTCCTTTTCTTCTTTACAAAGACCTATTTTCCTTGAATGTGTCTTTCCCCTTGATACATCTTGGTAGCAGTGTCTATTTCACCCTTAGACTGTATACTTCTACGTCCGTATACATGGTTGTATTTGTGTTGTAACAAGAGATTCTTCAGAGTTTTAGAATCTTGCGTGTCCTACTACAAATTGCCCATTTTCTTCCTCATTGTCCCCTTTTCTCTTTGAACATAGATAACGTCTGGGTTTTCCCGCAGTCTTTGAGCGATAAGAGGATATGCTTTTTTCTCTCCAAAACTACCAACTCATATATGATGCCTTATGACATGTGGGTGCCCAAGGTGTCTTGTAAGGCCTTCCTACCCCTGACAGCCCTTCCCCCTCCTAACGTGAGCCTAGTACAGAGCACCCCCTTTCCCTGCTGCCCCTAGGTAAGGCAGTGGCTGTCCCATCCGTCTTGGTCGCTGAGGGAACATGGCCAGGCGTGACCACTATTACATCCTTGGGAGGTGTTCCTGCCTGCCCGCCTCTTCCTCTCCTTATCTGGATCTACACTTATCACCAGCATGAGCGGCCTCTTCCATGACCCTTATCGCAAGGTCGCATCTTATCGCACAACTTGAACTCATCTGTCTCTGCATAAAATAATTCCAGGTCGCACAACCTCTGTCTGACCTTGTCTGGCTGCTCGTTCGTCTCATGCTAGCACTGCTTCCTCTGACCTTATTTGGCTCAGCGCTTAATTGCCGGGTCGCAGATCAACACATCTGGCGTTGATTTGTTAAAGTAATGCTTTTGTTTACATACGGATGACGTGTGTGCATCTTGTGGGTCTGTGTGGGTTTGCGCATGATACACACGTACATGCACTGAAAGTGGGGAAGAGAGATACACATAGGGATAGGATGGAAGAGAAAGAGAAAGAGAGAACGAGATAGACAGAGACAGAGACAGAGAGATAGACAGAGACAGAGACAGAGAGAGACAGAGACAGAGGCAGACAGAGAAGCCTAGAAATAGAAGAGAGAAACTGAAAGAGAGAGAAAGACAGACAGATAGACAGAGGCTTAGAAGGGGAGGAGAGAA
>NC_051390.1:16848230-16850730 GCF_015228065.2 Penaeus monodon
GTAGTATCATTATTATTGTGGTTTTTATCATCATCATTATCATTATTGTTATTATTATCATTATCATTATTATTATTATTATTATTATTATTATTATTATTATTATTATTATTATTATTATTATTATTATTATCATTATCATTCATCATCATCATCCTTATTTTAATTGGTGATCATTTTTTGTATCATGTACATTTGCAGGTATGTCACATGCATCATTTTTAACAGCTGCCCCATTATAAACGAGTCTAAACACTAACGTTCTGTTTCATTCAGCGCTAAATGAAGACGTCCATGAATTTTACAATGGCTTCTTTGTAGATGACAATGTACAGCATGAGTGTTTATATGTCTGTGTGTGTTCCACTATTATTATAATTACAGAAGTATTCACACAACACAGGTTTATCCGGTCGAGTGCGAAAGTTAGCATAAAAATTCCCCGCTATCGAAAGAACGAAGGTGGAGGTGGAGGGCGGTCGCGCGCCTCGCCCACCATAGTCTCCCTCCCCTGCACAACCAGCCTTTCATTGGGCCGTGGCCTCAGGAGCCACCTGTGCACCCTGGGACGCCTCCGGGGGAGCTCTAACATGCCTCCCGGGGGAGGCGGAGGCGCAGACCACCCCAGAGAGTCACGCAGGACACCGTGCCGGGCCTGCGCGAGGGGCCCCCACCGCGCAGGGGTCGCGGCCGCCCTAGGGACCCCAGCAGCCCGAGCACCAACAAACACGGCCGAGCGGGGAGAGTTTTCACAACAGAGCCGTCACCACTTCCTGCCTTATCCGCCCAATACTTTCAGTTCGAGAGACTATGGAAATGCCTTTTGTTCTTGCTGGCACGCTGACAATGGGGAAGGTATCCGTCGAAAACATTATGTTCTTTGCAGCGATTAATCCAAGCTTTTTTTTTTTCCAAAATAAGCTAAGTTGGTCGCTTTAATTCTACGATCTCGTGATATGCTCATTTGATTGGTACTAAAATTTATCAAACCCGTAAGATAGTTCGTTTTCTTGGTTTCGTTTAAGGCAGCCCGCAATAATTACGATTCTAGTGCAATCAAGGGCAATTGTAAGATTAGCAATAGTGAGAAGATGAAGAATACAAACTTATCAAAATGATAGTAAGATATCCGTCAGACGGGGTTGAACAACTCAGGCGCGCCTCGACTTCGAAATATATATAAACATAGAAAACGATTGACTTGCCGGACAGACTATAGCATTACCTCAGAGAACTTATGATTGACATAATTGTTAGTTTTCGGTTGTCATACATCTGGCGCAACCTCTGATGCCTGAGGGATTGCATCACAAGTTGAAAGCTGAGGCCTTTTTCTCCTTCCGTGTTGCAATGCCGTATGACATGTTGCAGGATTGAGTGAAATTGAAAGAGAGGCCGTACCGTTTCGCGTCGAAATATAATTCAAAAGAAATATAATTTGTGAAATAAAGTTTTGTTCGAGGATCCTCTTAGAAATAAGTCGAAATAGATTTATATCTATACACGCAAGAAAGAATTTAAAAAAAAAATCGAACGAGATCGCCAATCATTTTGCGAATCATCTCACGCCAATCTCGCTTGTCAAACTGACATCTTAATCGCGGCGAAGGATGACGTCACCAAAGTAGCAAATTAGAGGTGATGTGATTGGTGACGGCGAAGAGAGGGGGTTGTGATGACGCCCTTGCCAGAGGCCTTGTCATCACTGTCGCCACTTGGATATCTTAATCTTTTGTTATTCTCCTCCCATTCTGTCTGTCTGTTTTTTGTCTATCTGTCTGCCCGTCTGTGTGTCTGTCTGCCTGCCTGCCTACCTGTCTGCTCTCTCTCTCTCTCTCTCTCTCTCTCTCTCTCTCTCTCTCTCTCTCTCTCTCTCTCTCTCTCTCTCTCTCTCCTCTCTCTCTCTCTCTCCTCTCTCTCTCTCTCTCTCTCTCCTCTCCTCCTCTCTCCTCTCTCTCTCTCTCTTTCTCTCTCTTCTCTCCTCTCTTCTCTTTTCCTCTCTTCTCTCTTCCTCTTCCTCTCCTCTCTCTCTCTCTCTCTCTCTCTCTCTCTTCTTCTCTCTCTCTCTCTCTCTCTCTCTCTCTCTCTCTCTCTCTCTCTCTTTTTTCTCCTCTCCTCTCTCTCTTCTCTTCTCTCTCTCTCTCTTCTCTCTCTCTCTCTCTCTCTCTCTCTCTCTCTCTCTCTCTCTCTCTCTCTCTCTCTCTCAATCCATGAATATATAATTCTCTCTATTTCCCCTCTCGTTTTTTTCTCTTTTTCTCCTTGTACTTTTAGCGTCATTCAAGTGCTGACATCTGAGTTACAACACGACTCATTTCGAATACTTTTATATCCTGTAATATCAGATTCCATCTCTTATCACTCGGCATTACTGAAAGATTGCCGTATCTCTATCTTTGAATAATAGCAAGGAATGTGTACAATTCATTTGCAAATGCACAGCATTATTACATCAGGCAAAGAATTACTACAATAATGCGTTACATTTTCTCTCGAGTCT